>NW_018479949.1:112840-153217 GCF_002113885.1 Mizuhopecten yessoensis | reverse complement strand
GTAGTAACGTGTTAGTAGAGGAATATACACTAGTAGTAACGTGTTAGTAGAGGAATATACACTTGTAGTAACGTGTTAGTAGAGGAATATACACTAGAAGTAACGTGTTAGTAGAGGAATATACACTTGTAGTAACGTGTTAGTAGAGGAATATACACTAGTAGTAACTTGTTAGTAGAGGAATATACACTTGTAGTAACATATTAGTAGAGGAATATACACTTGTAGTAACGTGTTAGTAGAGGAATATACACTTGTAGTAACGTGTAAGTAGAGGAATATACACATGTAGCAACGTGTTAGTAGAGGAATATACACTTGTAGTAACCTGTTAGTAGAGGAATATACACTTGTAGTAACGTGTTAGTAGAGGAATATACACTTGTAGTAACGTGTTAGTAGAGGAATATACACTTGTAGTAACGTGTTAGTAGAGGAATATACACTTGTAGTAACGTGTTAGTAGAGGAATATACACTAGTAATAATGTGTTAGTAGAGGAATATACACTAGTAGTAATGTGTTAGTAGAGGAATATACACTAGGCTATCAAGGGTTTTATCAGTAAAGGGAGAATATTTCACTTGGCGAAAGTTCCATGGTATACAGCAACTCTAGAACTCACACACTTCAATAACAGCAACTCTAGAACTCACACAATAACTGAACTCCGATGTTAAATTTACGAGTGACTCGCATGTCTACATCATTTTTACACCAATACAACTACTACTTCATGACAACTATTACATCATGACAACTATTATACCATGACAACTATTATACCATGAAAATATTATATCATGACAACTATTATACCATGAAATTATTATATCATGACACCTATTTAACCATGACAACTATTACACTATGACAACTCTAACACCATGACAACTATTACATTGTGACAACTATTATGCAATGACAACTATAACACCATACCAAATAAAATGCCATGACAACTCTTACTTTATGACAACTCTAACCCTATGACAACCATTTACAACATGACAACCTTTCATGTTGATTTCTATGAAAAATAGATGTATACATGTAGATCATCATAGAAGTTAGATGTATAGAAATAGAACAGAGTTCTGTGTCCGCTATTAATAGATTTGCAAAATTATCCAAACGACATGTTTGTTCTGAATGTATATCATAGATTAATTAGTATTCATTTCTATCCATATTGATTTTTATAAATATTCACTATATAAAAAGCTTCCGGGTCGTACGGGACGGTCTATAAATATCTTTCTCTCGGATCCCTGCTATATTTTACCTCATTAGAACAGGAATTTGCCTAAACATACTTTGGATAGTGAGGAAGTCTGGGTGAATGACAACTGACTAGGTCTACAGAGTATAGATCAGGGATATAGGTAAAAACACTGTACTTGTAGTCAAAAGTGATTATGGTGCAAATAATTTGGCAGTTGTGTAGATTTGGCACAAGCTGACGTCTGCTTAAGATTTCGGAGATATATCGATGAAAATATGTTAACTGCATAAACATCAGGTATATAGTCCTAGGCACTGAAATCTGTATAGCTCAACTTGAGGGGGCAATCTTTAACATGTTGAGATTTTAATATTGATGAGCGTATTGAGTCTGTCTGAAGTGAACACTATCCCATGCCCAAACACTGTACAGATCAACTCAGGAATTTTGGGGAAAAGAATGGAGAGTCAAATTTTGATAAAATTAACTTGGCAGCATTGAATCTGTATGGTTCTCAAAAATAGCATGTATACTAAATTTCATTACCCTGACAATCGTTGCTAGCCTGTTTTCTAACAGGCCAGTGAAAATTTTCCATTCTTGAAATGAAAATAGGTTCAGCTCATATTTTTTTTTTAAGAATTTGCCTGCAAGCTTATAAGTAGGAATGAAACTGTACATCCCTGTCATTTGATGGCCACTACTTCCACTGTTAAGTAAGTCTAGTGAACGACACATACAGTCACATTCCTTTAAAGAAACTTTATACAATCTTTATAGAAGTCAAAAATAAACATTACTTCAAGGTTTAATTTAAATTATAGATTGATATTGTATTAAAACAAAATATTTTCATTTTTCTTTTTTAAATTTGAATATTTCTAATTATACAAAATGTATTTGGGAAAATATTCAATGAAAATCCAACTGACATTAATAAATGTCTCCTAAAAAGAGAATAAAGGTTTATCAGTTTGAATACGAGAGTTCAAAATACAAATTATACCGGCCCTTAAATGAGGATGTTTCTGTTTTGTGTCACTCTGTCTGCATTGTCAAAGCTATGCTTTGTGTCCTGCATATCTAGGAGACTGGGACTAGCAATCCTGATGCTGCAATTCCCAGATAATTGGCGACATTTTGACATTTACATAGACTACAAGGCCAGCTCCTACCATTGCCTAGCTGTTTAATGTTCTGTCTACTTTTAACGGCATGCTTAAAAACATTTTCAAATCAAACTGTTTTGTCACAAAATTTTGAAAGCATTCGTCATAAAGAAAATATGATGAGTAGTTGAGAATTGTGTGTTGATGTAAATATCAGTATTGGAGATTTTAGGAGTATTTGCAGATCTTCAGCATAACAAGTCCAGACTAACAGTAATGCCAGCTGTCAGTCAAGCACTCAGAGGACCCAGAGTAAGACTAAACCTGATTTACATTTCATTCATCAATTTTATCTAAACAACGACTTCCTCTGGTATCTAATAGAGCTCTAGTGTAGTAAACTAGGGTTCAACCCAGGGCCATGTTTCACATACATTGTAACAAAAAAGTACCAACCAGTGAGGAACTGGTAATAAATTATTTTTAAGTTGTACAAACTTTTAAATGCTTCCACGCAGTGAGGTCTCAATAATCCTGCTTTCTCATGAGTTTAATTGGCTGGATAGCAAGATGACTGGGACAATTTTAGAGAAAAACGCAGATATATCCACTACTGCACTAGTCAGATTGTGAAACAAATAGATTAAGAATAAATAAAAATAACATTTTGAGGTTCTTATATACCGCTTTATCACAACCTAGTTCGAAGGTCGTCCAAAGCGGTTCACAAATTATTATCCGTAGTTATAGGGCCTTTGCAACCAGCCAATATCTTTCCCAACTCCCTGGGGAGCATACAGCCAGTGCTGCCATTTCGGAGCTAACAGATAGCATTCAACGATTCTAGCACTGCCCAACCATGTATTCATTTACAGCTGAGTAGACTGGAACAAGTAGAGTAAAGTATCTTGCTCAAGGATACAACACAGTGACGTGCTGTGACTCGAACCCGCAACCCTTCGATTACGAGCCCGGCTTCCTACCACTAGAATAGATTACCGGGCCTCATAAATATTCATTAAGCCTCTTAATTATGGTGACCGATTAACGCAGATAAAATATGTATCATCCTTGTAGAAAACCATAATTACCTAGTCAAAATAAATATCAAAACAAAGTGAACTAAGGCTCACTAAGGCTCACTGTGAGATTTTTGAGATTTTCATGCTAGACTCTACCAGGATTATCGGCTAACAAGCGTACCATTCTGCACAAAATAATATATGTCTCAGTAAAATAACTTTCACATAAATATTTGCACTATCACGATTTAACATTGCCGTTATTTATCCAACTACTAGTGAGTTTACAGGTTAAAGTGACATATTTGAGTCTAGTTGGAACCTTTGAACGCTCGACTTAAGTCAAGGAAATTTAAAGTAAGATTGTTCAGGTGGTAGGGACTGAACTGTATACTCGACACAACCACTGTATTTGACTGTACACTGTCCGAGACACCTGTGCTATATTTACTCATATAAAGAGGAGAAAACATCGGGACAGAGAAACATTCAGTCATCCACTGTATTCGATTTAAGCAGGTTCAACACAAACAAGTTTTACTGTACGCTAAGTTTTTTTTATCAAATCAAAAGTGTGGAAACACTTCGGGTTCCCGTGTATAGACAGCTTATATATCTCATTTTGTTTATATATTAAAATAAAGGTGTATCGAATCGAAATAATCGAATTGTGGTACAAATATCGAGATACGTATCGAATCGTGGGTAAAGTGTATCGTGACAGCTCTATCCCTTGTGCTGTGTAAGCATCACTCAGTAAAATTTTACAGATTGATTTGATAAGTTCAGCAATTTAGAAGATATATTAATGTCAACATGTCTCTGGTCTGGTGTTCTGACAACATGTCTTCGGTCTGGTGTTGTGACAACATGTCCATGGTCTGGTGTTCTGACAACATGTCTCTGGTCTGGTGTTCTGACAACATGTCCCTGGTCTGGTGTTGTGACAACATGTTCCTTGTCTGGTTTTGTGACAACATGTCTTCAGTCTGGTGTTGTGACAACATGTCTCTGGTCTGGTGTTGTGACAACGTGTCCCTGGTCTAGTGTTGTGACAACATGTTCCTAGTATTGTGTTGTGACAACATGTCTCTGGTCAGGTGTTGTGACAACATGTTCCTGGTTTGGTGTTGTGACAACATGTCTCTGGTCTGGTGTTGTGACAACATGTCCCTGGTCTAGTGTTGTGACAACATGTTCCTAGTCTTGTGTTGTGACAACATGTCTCTGGTCAGGTGTTGTGACAACATGTCCCTGGTTTGGTGTTGTGACAACAAGTCTCTGGTCAGGTGTTGTGACA
This sequence comes from Mizuhopecten yessoensis, assembly GCF_002113885.1. NCBI lineage: Eukaryota > Metazoa > Mollusca > Bivalvia > Pectinida > Pectinidae > Mizuhopecten > Mizuhopecten yessoensis. The sequence goes on along the minus strand of NW_018479949.1, from coordinate 148,561 downwards.
ACATGTCCATGGTCTGGTGTTGTGACAACATGTACCTGGTCTGGTGTTGTGACAACATATTCCTTGTCTGGTGTTGTGACAACATGTCTTCAGTCTGGTGTTGTGACAACATGTCTCTGGTCTGGTGTTCTGACAACATGTCCCTAGTCTTGTGTTGTGACAACATGTCTCTGGTCTGGTGTTGTGACAACATGTCCCTGGTCAGGTGTTGTGACAACATGTCCCTGGTGTGGTGTTGTGACAACATGTCTCTGGTCTGGTGTTGTGACAACATGTCCCTGGTCTGGTTTTGTGACAACATGTCGCTGGTCTGGGGATGTGACAACATGTCTCTCGTCTGGTGTTGTGACAGCATGTCCCTGGTCAGGTGTTGTGCCAACAAGTCTCTGGTCAGGTTTTGTGACAACATGTCTCTGATCTGGTGTTGTGACACCATGTCCCTGATCTGGTGTTGTGATAACATGTCCCTGGTCGTGTGTTGTGACTACATGTCTCTGGTCGGGTGTTGTGACAACATATCTCTGGTCTGGTGTTCGCACAACATGTCCCTGATCTTGTGTTGAGACAACATGTCTCTGATATGGTGTTGTGACAACAAGTCTCTGGTTAGGTGTTGTGACAACTTGTCTTCAGTCTGGTGTTGTGGCAACATGTCTCTGGTCTGGTGTTCGCACAACATGTCCCTGGCCTGGTGTTGTGACAAAATGTCTCTGGTCTGGTGCTGTGACAACATGTCCTTGGTCTAGTGTTGTGACAACATACATGTCTCTGGCCTGGTGTTGTGACACCATGTCTCTGGTCTGGTTTTGTGACAACACGTCTCTGATCTGGTGTTGTGACACCATGTCCCTGGTGTGGTGTTGTGACAAAATGTCTCTGGTCTGGTTTTCTGACAACATGTCCCTGGTCTGGTGTTGTGACAACATGTCTCTGGTCTTGTGTTGTGACAACATGTCCCTGGTCTGGTGTTCAGTGCTGATTCTAGGATTTCTCCAATAGGGGGCCTTGGGCCCCTTCAGTGGGAAATAGGGGGTGCTGCTGCCAAAGGCTGGAGCCGAGGAGCGAAGCGACGAGGCAGGGAGGGGGGTATGGGGGATCTCCCCCAGAAAAAAATTGATATCTAAGTGGCTGTAGGTGCATTTTAGTGTATTTTTTACACTTTGAACATGAGATCAATCACAGTAAAAAAAAGATATTTTTATACATTTTTGTGTGCTCTTAATTTTCTCTCTCTTAATTTCTTTATATTGATGGACCCAGCTGTACTATTCTATAATTCATTCCCTTCTCCTCTTTTCGAAGCCATGGCCATTGTCCAGTCCACTTTTGATGAAACACCTTCGTTTTTCGTTTTTTAACAGCACTTCCGGAAGTCTCGACATCGTCTGCTCCAGTTTCACTGTTTGGTTCATCTGCTCCAGTTTCACTGTTTGGTTCACCTGCTTCGGTTTCAGATTCGTCGGTAACCTCTCTCTCATCCCTGTCTAAATGGTGGCGGTTTGCCGTGAAACTAAACTCAAACAGCGTTCTTTTCCTATTCATTTAGAAGCTATACATTTACCTTAGACCTCGTGTAGGTCCAGTACGAGGTCGCCGCACGTGCGAGAATGTTTACTTTAAGAGCTCCATTCTGATTGGCGTAGCTTTCATAAATCAGCCAATGAAAACTGTCATTTCAAAAGACGTTTCGGTCTCTTGCACAACATGGCCGACTTTGTTATCGTACAACGATTGAACCGTGAAAGAAATAAATGAACGCAAAGGATTGTCTGAAAGGGGGTATTTATCAAAGATTTGCGGCATTAGGCCCGCACTGAGGTTTGAATTATGCGGGGTTCTTTATATTTTTGCGGGAATTCCGCGATCCCGCGCCCTAGAAGCAACACTGGTGTTGTGACAACATGTCCCTGGTCTGGTGTTGTGACAACATATCTCTGGTCTGGTGTTGTGACAACATGTCCATGGTCTGGTGTTGTGACAACATGTCCCTGGTCTGGTGTTGTGACAACATGTACCTGGTCTGGTGTTGTGACAACATGTCCCTGGTCTGGTGTTGTGACAACACGTCTCAGGTCTTGTGTTGTGACAACATGTTCCTTGTCTGATTTTGTGACAACATGTCCATGGTCTGGTGTTGTGACAACATGTATCTGGTCTGGTGTTGTGACAACATGTTCCTGGTCTGGTGTTGTGACAACATGTCTTCAGTCTGGTGTTGTGACAACATGTTCCTTGTCTGGTTTTGTGACAACATGTCTCTGGTCTGGTGTTGTGACAACATGTCCCTGATCTAGTGTTGTGACAACATGTCTCTGGCCTGGTGTTGTGACAACATGACCATGGTCTGGTGTTGTGACAACATGTCCCTGGTCTGGTGTTGTGACAACATGTCCCTGGTCTTGTGTTGTGACAACATGTCCCTGGTCTGGTGTTGTGACAACATGTCTCTGGTCTGGTGTTGTGACAAAATGTCCATGGTCTGGTGTTGTGACAACATGTACCTGGTCTGGGGTACATGTAATGACAACATGTCTCTGGTCTGGTTTTATATCATCATGTCTCTGGTCTGGTGTTTGGATCAGATGATACTTAGAAAACACATATGTAGCGGAACTTGACTAGGTGGATTGCCGGTGACCAGGTAGATCGTCAGTCGAGAGTTAGAAGGGTCCCGGTCTTGCCGCTCCATTTCTCTTTTTCCTGTTACAAAATTGGCACCCAACAAAATATACCCACAGAAGGTAGTATAGGTTCTTGTGTGTCTCCGGGGTCCAAGATTTTGTTAAAGGACGGAGGAATGTAGAAGAAATTTACTGGGTCAATCGCCAGTGACCAGGTAGCTCAATTGGTAGAGCGTCGGTCTTGAGTTCGGAGGGTCCCGGGTTTGAACCCTGGTCTGACTGTTGCATTTCTCTTTCACTACACATGTAGTCTGGAGGTCAGATGATATCTCAGAGTGGGAAACTGTATTATTCTGTTAGCAATACGTTTTATAAGACAGTGGAATGATCCGCTATCGGTCAGTTGTGTTGTCTGGTACAACTGCATCATACTAGACAACACAACTGACCGATAGCTGGGTACACAGGCCCCCTCTCCCAGGGATTCGGGCCCTTTCCTGGGGGAACTGTGGAGTCAATACGGAAACATGACTCATTACAAACAAAGAATGGTAGCCGTTTAGTGACATCGGCCCAACTGTTAAGCTGTCAAACGGCCGGCCCTTTCAATCTGAAAAAATATCTTACCGTCTCTCATCTTGATTTTCTCCGCTTGGCATTTATTGTCTGAGGCCATTTGGAGGTTGTCCGAGATTCTAAATCATCTCCATTTAACACATCCACAAGAATCACATGGCGCTACAGAAAGGTTCACTCCATTTCTCCTAATACACACTTCGCCATTTTATGATATTTTGGTAGGTATCGACAGTTTTCATACAATGTATTGCATGTTTCAGAAAGGTTCCGAATGAACTTCACCGAAACCTCCGCGAAGCTTGAAATAGAAAGTAGGCAAGCTACATTGGTTACAATGTAAATCTGATGTAAATCTGTCGATCTGTAACATTGCATTAATGTTTTACTTCTATAATAAGCGATCCCTCAAGGCACAAGTAACACGATGTTGCCAACAGTTGCTACATACATCTGGAAAGAGGTTTTACAATAAAAAAATCAATGCATAATAAAATATGGTGATTCAACATTGACAAGGGGGATAACTCTTATAAGCTCAACATGACAGAGCAGTCTTTTTCCGCAGGTCTATCCAAATTTGTTTAAAAATCAATTTTGTTAGAAAATCAAAATACATCTAAAAACGGGTCAGCGTGAAAATACCGCCTCGAGAGCTGCACTTGCTAGACAATCGGCTAAATCCTGTAACATACTGATAATAACGGAATTAAACGTATTCTGAATGTATATCTTCATTTACATTTTGATTTCATATAAAAAATATTTCCTAACATATTAATATGAATTTATTTCACATATACAGGTAAAAACACAGGTAAATCAAACTAACTTACACATATACAGGTAAAAACACAGGTAAACCAAACTAACTTACACATATACAGGTAAAAACACAGGTAAATCAAACTAACTTAAACAAAATATACTATAATCACTGTGAAAACATATTTCCTAATATGCGTTCAGGGAATCAGCCGTATATATTTTACGTATTTTGTCAGAACAAACCTGTGTATCAGTGTAAGCTAACGATTTGTATGACAACATCGTCACCTTGTCGTAACTGTGAACACTTTTGTCTGTTTTCTTACGGACTAATTCCGTGGTTTCCTACAGTAATTACAAATAGGAGGCCTCCTGATTCATTTTATCAGTTTCATGTCATAATTTAACAATTTTTATGCAGTGTACCGAGGATCGGTTCAGTACGGAGTAAATTTTCGAAATGATCCACTATTGAAGATAGATCTACATGAATATTTATTTAACGTCGCATTCCAGAAACGAGTACAAGTATTAGCTCAGCAGAGCTATTTCTGTGACAAACATGGGTATAATTATAAAACAAACAAAAAGATAAATAAACATAGACCTACATGAATAAAATATATGTGAAGCTAAATAAAGTACACTATAGTTTTATATGATCAGTTGGTGTAAATATAACAATGTATATAAATAAAACAAAACACGAAGACTAACGTCACTGTACCCAAATCGGGACACTTTTTAGATAAATATCATGTTCTTTATACAATACTATCAGTCCCCAAAATGTTTGTTCATTTTTCACAAATAGATACTATCGACTGTTCATTTCTATCACTATTTGATATTTCGGGCGCCTGGTTCTATAACAAGAACGCGAAATACCATCAAAGTTATGTAAGCCCTTGAACCAGCGTTACTGTCCCCTGAAAGGGACACTTCTGGTATTTTGGCGAATATTTGGGGATAAACGATAAATATCGGCAGAAAATATGCATAGTTGAAATATTTTAGAATCAATGAGGGTTTTGATTAAATTTCTTCTCCAAACTAGCATAAGTCTTGTTTCGGCAATTATTCTTACATTTAGTCAGGCGATTTGAATTTATTTGTAACATCATTTATGGAGTACACATACATTTGGTAAAACTAAAAACTAAAAAAAAGATTTGAATCTCTACTTGATATACTCCTGATTCCTTTTGCGTATAATAAGGAATCCTTCCTTTTTGGAATAATACCACAACGCTCGGGCTATGTGGACAACGACATTTTAATTCTTATAAAGCAATACATTTACAAGACTAGATCCCTGAGCAACTCTTTGAATCTGAATGCACTTATTAATGTCATCAAAGATAACTTCCTTGTTCAAAAACGTATAAATAACAGTAAAAATGTCTACATTTAGAGGGAATTTGAACTGGAGGAAATGGAAACCTTTATTAGAATTATGGTTGTTTAATAATGAATACTTTTTTAAAAATTGCTGTTATCGCCATGACCCTGACATAGCCTTAATAGCTTATTTAATTAGTGATGCACGTGAAATAATATCCTCTCTCTCTCTCTCTCTCTCTCTCTCTCTCTCTCTCTCATGTTGGTGTAAACAATACAAAGAGTAAGCAAACTATACATGGAGGTGTTTCTATGTTGATGATGTACAGTGTGTGGTGCGAGAGTAAGAAACTACGAGATTTTGTTGTAAATAAGTCATTAAAAGATATACGCATTTGTGTTCATCTGATGATAATATGATGATGATGATGATGAAATGTTATGTTGTTGATGATGAAAGATGATTGTAGATAATGTTGAGGATGATCATACATGGTTGATGATGGTAATGATGGTGATAAATGATAGTCAGTGATGATGATAATGATGATGATCACATATTGTAGAGATCAATATGTTATTGATGAGGACTTGAGATGATGGTATATGATCATAATGACAATCATACCGTGTGGAGGATGATGATGTATTGTTGATGAGGAGGTAAGATGATGATGTATGATGATGATGATAATAAGTCGATTATAGTGTTTAATGAGGATGGTGACAACGACAATATGTCGTTATCGATGATGAAGACAGTGATGTGATGAGGATGATGTAAGAGTAGGGTGTATGATGATATTCATATATTATGGATGATATGATAATGATGATGATGATGAAATCATGTGAAGGATGATGACAGTGTTATTTTAAAACGTGTAGATGTGAGTGTGAGAGAACGTGCTATATTTTTTTGTATATGTAAAAAAACCTAATGAAAAAAAAACAAAAAAAACCCACCCTGATCATTTGAACACTGATGAAAATGTTTGTTAACTAATAAATTTTGAAGACTTCCTGTTCTGGTTTGTTGACGATGGACTGCCATTGTTTGATGTAATATTCAGAGCACCTCTTACAAATTACAGCATATATTACATTTCTTGATTTACAATTCATATTACATCTCATTTCAAATGTTTTGCCATTAAAACAAACAAGTTACATTCAACAATCCTACTACATGTTCCACATCTCGGTTTCATACACTTTGTCATGCAGTAGTTTACGTTATTTTCTCATCTCACCAAAGGTGGATCAAGGAGGATAGGGAGACCCACCCCTCACTCACCAAGGGCATTTACAGGGGGATGGGGAGGCACACCCCTCACTCACCAAGGGCGGATCCAGGAGGATGGGGAGACGCACCCCTCACCCACAAAGGGCAGATCCAGGAGGATGGGGAGACGCACCCTTCACTCACCAAGGGCGGATCCAGGAGGATGGGGAGGCACACCCCTCACTCACCAAGGGCGAATCCAGGAGTATTGGGAGACTCACCACTCACTCACCAAAAGCGGATCCAGGAGGATGGGGAGACACACCCCTCCCTCACCAAGGGCATTTACAGGGGAATGGGGAGGCACACCTCTCACTCACCAAGGGCGGATCCAGGAGGATGGGGAGATGCACCCCTCACCCACCAAAGGCGGATCCAGGAGGATGGGGAGACGCCCCCTTCACTCACCAAGGGCGGATCCAGGAGGATGTGGAGGCACACCCCTCACTCACCAAGGACGGATCCAGGAGGATGTGGAGATGCCCCCTTCACTCACCAAGGGCGGATCCAGGAGGATGGGGAGACGCACCCTTCACTCACCAAAGGCGGATCCAGGAGGATGGGGAGACGCACCCCTCACTCACCAAGAGCAAATACAGGAGTATTGGGCGACTCACCCTTCACGCACCAAGGGCGGATCCAGGAGGATGGGGAGACGCACCCCTCACTCACCAAGAGCAAATACAGGAGTATTGGGCGACTCGCCCTTCACTCACCAAGGGCGGATCCAGGAGTATGGGGAGACGCACCCTTCACTCACCAAGGTCGGATCCAGGAGGATGGGGAGGCACACCCCTCACTCGCCAAGAGCATATACAGGAGTATTGGGCGACTCCCCCTTCACTCACCAAGGGCGGATCCAGGAGGATGGGGAGACACCCCCCTCACTCACCAAGAGCAAATACAGGAGTATTGGGCGACTCCCCCTTCACTCACCAAGGGTGGATCCAGGAAGATGGGGAGACGCACCCTTCACTCACCAAGGGCGGATCCAGGAGGATGTGGAGGCACACCCCTCACTCACCAAGAGCAAATACATGAGTATTGGGCGACTCACCCTTCACTCACTAAGGGCGGATCCAGGAGGATGGGGAGCCACACCCCTCACCCATGAAGGGCGAATCCAGGAGGATGGGGAGACGCACCCCTCACTCACCAAGAGCAAATACAAGAGTATTGGGCGACTCACCCTTCACTCACCAAGGGTGGATCCAGGACAATGGGGAGACACACTCTTCACTCACCAAGAGCGGATTCAGGAGGATGGGGAGGGGCACCCCTCACGCAACAAGGGTGAATCCAGGAGTATTGGGCGACTCACCCCTCACTCACCAAGAGCGAATCCAGGAGTATTGGGAGACTCACCCTTCACTCACCAAGGGCGGATCCAGGAGGATGGGGAGACGCACCCGTCACCCACCAAGGGCGGATCCAGCAGGATGGGGAGACGCACACTTAACTCACCAAGGGTGGATCAAGGGCAATGGGGAGACACACTCTTCACTCACGAAGAGCGGATTCAGGAGGCTGGGGAGGGGCACCCCTCACTCACCACGGGCAGATCCAAGAGTATGGAGGGCGCTCCCCTTACTCACCAAGATAGAGAGACGCACCCTTCACTCACAAAGGGCGGATCATGGAGGATGGGGAGGGGCACCCCTCACTCACCACGGGCATTTACAGGGGGATGGGGAGGCACACCCCTCATTCACCAAGGGCGGATCCGGGAGGATGGGGAGACGCCCCCTTCACTCACCAAGGGGGGATCCAGGAGGATGGGGAGCCGCACCCCTCACTCACCAAGGGCAGATCCAGGAGTATGGAGGGCGCACCCTTTACTCACCAAGGTAGGGGATGGGGAGACGCACCCTTCACTCACAAAGGGCGGATCCAGGAGGCTGGGGAGACGCACCCCTCCCTCACCAAGGGCGGATCCAGCAGGATGGGGAGACGCACCCCGCACTCACCAAGGGCATATACAGAAGGAAGGGGAGGCACACCCCTCGCTCAGCAAAAGCATATACAGGAGTATTGGGCGACTCCCCCCTCACTCACCAAGAGCATATACAGGAGTATTGGGCGACTCAATCACCAAAAGCGGATTCAGGAGGATGGGGAGGGGCACCCCTCACGCAACAAGGGTGAAACCAGAAGTATTGGGCGACTCACCCCTCACTCACCAAGAGCTAATCCAGGAGTATTGTGAGACTCACCACTCACTCACCAAGAGTGGATCCAGGAGGATGGGGAGACGCACCCCTCACTCACCAAGGGCATTTACAGGGGGATGGGGAGGCACACCCCTCACTCACCAAGGACGGATCCAGGAGGATGTGGAGATGCACCCTTCACTCACCAAGGGCGGATCCAGGGGGATGGGGAGACGCACCCCTCACTCACCAAGGGCGGATCCAAGAGTATGGAGGGCGCACCCCTTACTCACCAAGATAGGGAGACGCACCCTTCACTCACAAAGGGCGGATCATGGAGGATGGGGAGGGGCACCCCTCACTCACTAAGGGCGGATCCAGGAGGATGGGGAGACACACCCCTCACCCATGAAGGGCGAATCCAGGAGGATGGGGAGACGCACCCCTCACCCACCAAGGGTGGATCCAGGAGGATGGGGAGACACACCCTTCACTCACCAAGGGCGGATCCAGGAGGATGGGGAGGCACACCCCTCACTCACCAAGAGCATATACAGGAGGATTGGGCGACTCACCCTTCACTCACCAAGGGTGGATCCAGGAAGATGGGGAGACGCACCCTTCACTCACCAAGGGCGGATCCAGGAGGATGAGGAGGCTCACCCCTCACTCACCAAGAGCATATACAGGAGTATTGGGCGACTCAACCTTCACTCACCAAGGGCGGATCCAGGAGGATGAGGAGACGCACCCTTCACCCACCAAGGGCGGATCCAGGAGGATGGGGAGATGCACCCTTCACTCACCAAGGGCGGATCCAGGAGGATGGGGAGGCACAACCCTCACTCACCAAGAGCATATACAGGAGTATTGGGCGACTCACCCCTCACTTACCAAGGGCAGATCCAGGAGTATGGAGGGCGCACCCCTTACTCACCAAGATAGGGAGACGCACCCTTCACTCACCAACGGCGGATCCAGGAGGATGGGGAGGGGCACCTCTCACTCACCAAGGGCGGATCCAGGAGGATGGGGAGACGCACCCCTCACTCACCAAGGGCGGATCCAGGAGGATGGGGAGGCACACCCCTCACCCACCAAGGGCGGATCAAGGAGGATGGGGAGACACACCCCTCACCCACCAAGGGCGGATCCAGGAGGATGGGGAGACGCACCCTTCACTCACCAAGGGCGGATCCAGGAGGATGGGGAGACGCACCCTTCACTCACCAAGGGCGGATCCAGGAGGATGGGGAGGTGCACCCCTCACCTACCAAGGGCGGATCCAGGAGGATGGGGAGACACACCCCTCACCCACCAAGGGCGGATCAAGGAGGATGGGGAGACGCACCCCTCACCCACCAAGGGCGGATCCAGGAGGATGGGGAGACGCACCCTTCACTCACCAAGGGCGGATCCAGGAGGATGGGGAGACGCACCCCTCACTCACCAAGGGCAGATCCAGGAGTATGGAGGGCGCACCCCTTACTCACCAAGGTAGGGAGACGCACCCTTCACTCACCAACGGCGGATCCAGGAGGATGGGGAGGGGCACCCCTCACTCACCAAGGGCGGATCCAGGAGGATGGGGAGGGGCACCCCTCACTCACTAAGGGCGGATCCAGGAGGATGGGGAGACGCACCCCTCACTCACCAAGGGCATATACAGGAGGATGGGGAGACACACTCTTCACTCACCAAGGGTGGATCCAGGAGGATGGGGAGATGCACCCTTCACTCACCAAGGGCAGATCCAGGAGGATGGGGAGGCACACCCCTCACTCACCAAGGGCGGATCCAGGAGGATGGGGAGACACACTCTCACTCACCAAGGGCATATACAGAAGGATGGGGAGGCACACCCCTCACTCACCAAGGGCATTTACAGGGGGATGGGGAGGCACACCCCTCACTCACCAAGGGCGGATCCATGAGGATGGGGAGACTCACCCTTCACTCCCCAAGGGCGGATCCAGGATGGGGAGACACACTCTTCACTAACAAGGGCGGATCCATTTTTATTTCATTTTGCATAGGTCAAGTTTAAACAATATTCTTCCATTGCATATATTCCTGTTGAGTTTTTCAACTGCTATGACAAAGATAAGGTTTTGCTACACGATGTCAAGAAATTCCCCTCTTACTTTGCTCCACACTACCGGATTACTCCGTACAGTAACGATAGGGGTAGATACTGAAATGATCGAAAAAATCCTGTTTTGCCTTTTGTTTGTGGTGTTGATTAAAAAAGAACACAATATTAATTTCAATAAATAAGTAAATAAAGGCAAAGTATAATTTGTTGAATGTTAACGAGTCAGGGTGCTGTTTGAATACATTACCATGCAAAAGTTCTGATCAATAAATAGAAGGGTGTGTGTGTGAGTGTGTGTGTGTGTGTGTGTGTGGGTATGGGTGGGGTGTGGGTGTGTGTGTGTCCCCATTCGAGATCTCATGTTTATTTTGCGAAGCATGAGGTCTGAACCAGAGACCTATACATGTATATGACATATATAAATGATTAAATAAGATACTTGTCTTGTCCCTGTACTTTTGCAAGGGTCTATATATCTAGATCTTTCTTAAAATCTTCTTCATTTTATTACAATGCCCGAGTGGATTGAATAATCAATATATATTATTATAATTTTGGTAATTCATTTATTTCGTTTTTCTAGATAAAATATTCATAAAGAAAACTCGAGTACTTTATGTGTGTTTGTGTGTGTAATTTTAGAGAAAGAATTACAAAGTATAACATTTGCTGATCACCATTGGATCAAATTATTATTTAGACAGGTGTTTTTAATGTGTTAAGGTCATTTAACTTTCGCGAAAGATTCAAGATTTGAATGCATTTAACTTGGTGTGATGTTAATTGTTCTTTTTGCAAACGTATTTAATTTTCTGAAAAAAATACTATTGATCTGGAATGTTAAACCTAAATTACATCGCTCTTTCGTGTGTCTACACATTATCAAAACTCATGTCCAAGTAGATTCTGTTTGACATTTTTTTTTTGTAAAATATGATTGATGAGTAAGTACGGTGGAATTTTGTGTCTAACCAGACACCTATCTCTGGCCTATAACTGTTGAATTACAAGCTGTGAATGCCGGTAATATTGAGCCAATGAAAAACCGCGTTACAAAATCGTTCGGTTAGTTTATTTGTGTCACGTGATCCAGGTGCTCTCGTCGCGTCCTGGAAAGACCTATCACGAAATTACAGGTGAGGTAAATATTGCTGAAATAATTACTGGTTGAAGTTAAGTGTGGATGTGTTGTGAAATCAGAAACTGGCGATAAGCTAGCACTTAACGATTATCAAATTGATTGCTACGCTGACGTTTAATGGAGAAAACACTGGAATTGTGCCGATCGACACAGGTGTGAGAAAACATGGCCGACCCCAATACGGAAGCGAATAGTGAAAGCAGTTTTGCAGTGATTTGTAAAAGAATATGATGTCTGTTTTAGCAGAACACAACTACCCGTGTTTTGTTTGTGTTTTCTAGGCGAAACCTATATACTGGGATATCGTTATTGTGTTTGTTAAGTGGGTTAAACGATCACACCTGTCATTACCCGAGGCGGCGTTACCCCTACGGTACCCCATACCACCACTGTGTAAACATTGACGTTACCCCTACGGTACCTCACCTCTGGATAAATATTGACCATACGGTACCCCACATCTATATAACACTGATTTGTTGCCCCTCTGCTATATACGTTCAACGCCTGTTTAGTTTTCAAACCCCTAATATACATTGTGTGATGACTAATTAAAATACAAATACATTTATCATGTATTTGAAAGATGTATAAAATTACTCTGATATCTTAAAAATGCCAGGCCAATCTTTACCAGTATTACAATGAAATGATCTCAATCCTAATGACCTTAAATTATAACTTGATGTCAAAGGCTACATTGTTAGGACGAATATTACATTCCAGGTAAAGACTGATGTTTATATTTAAAAAAGTTGTACCAAGTAGAGATTCTAATATAACATATATTTGTGTTGCTAATATATATATTCACAATAACCGGCTCTCCCCGGAATCACCCTATGGGGATCAGTCATGACACCCATTGGGAAATTCTGTGGGGGTGATCATTATAATGCATATGACAAAATTTCACATCAGCTTTGATAAATTTGAGACATTGTGACATCATGGCGAAAACATGGTTGTGTCATCTGGCAAGATTAAGGCCTTTTTTCAATAAGTTATTAACTAAAACAAATCTTTTTACACTTTATTTTATTGGGTTTAAACACAGTTTGTCCATAGTTTGATTGACAGACTTGGTGTTTCAGCACTGATGCATCTTAGCAGCATAATGAAGGCATGAACTAATCTAGTACAACATTGGGAATCTGTCTGCCAGATTGGAGACTGGAGAAAAAATTAGAATGACTCAAATCTGCATTTACCTTATATACACACAGTAATACAGTATTTGTATAATATCTGGGTATACTATGCTTTGTATGTCACAGACTGTTTGCAAATTTTGAAGCTGTATCAATATCTGGAAACATTTTTCTGCAGAGTTCAAATATGATCATCAGCTATTGAGGAAGGCCTGTTGTGCTCAGCGAGGAAATTTCTAAACTTCCAGACTTTGCAATAAAAGATGAAATTGCCTTAAGTTGTTGTGGTTTTATTCATCATAACTTTTTTTGTGACAATTGTTTATTGGAAATTATCACATGTCTGTTTATATCATAGATAATTTGATACTATCTGAACCTAATGAAAAATTGCTAGTATAGATTTACAATACTTATGACCAGATCCATCGGATCCTTACGAAGCCACTCGAAGTCCTTGTCCCACACAGCACTGTAATAGCAGACATGCCCTTTCTTTTTTGACGTTGAACACCGCTAGGCCTGATAATGAAAAAGTTCTCTGGTTAGAAGCCATTGTAGAATTGGTTGGTTGGTTGATGGGTTTTTCGCCTACATGAATCCACCCATGTAGGTTTCATCTCACTGACGGAAGTCAGTGTTCTGTCGACGTGAGGGAAGTTGCCTTTCTTCAGGGGGTAGGTAGGAGTCGCCTATACTATATCCTATCCTTATATTTTGATGAAATTTGGGAGACGACGCCTTGGTCCGAAATGGTTGGTAGGTGTGTCGCGCCGGTTGCTGCAACTTTGTCTGTTGTTCCTAACTTGTGTTTTGGTATCGTTGGAGGGAGGTCAAAAATGGCCAAGAAGGCTTGTAATAATGTATATATATGATAAAAAATAAAACAAAAGTGTATTTATTGCATATATTCATGTTCTTATAGGGAAGTACAGGGTTCGAATTTAAGCTCGCATACTCGCGAAAAGCGAGTGCAAATTGCAAACTGCGAGTAGAGATTTCAGACACCAGCATTTTTTTGCGAGTGAAAATTTTCTAATGGTCGGTCTTTACAAATTATTTCTTTGACAACTCGCGGTCATTTAAGCGCATTCTTGTCATTCGCCGAACGAACGATTCAGCTTTTGTCATTAACGGAAGTTTACAATCGATACATGTCCCGTGCGCATGTCCGTTAGGAAGTAGCTGCACAAATAATGATGACGTTTACCGCATGCATGATGTTTTTCGGTAATCTATTTTTAGTTACTATTTATAGCGCAAATACGATAGGCTTGACTAGTCACATGGTTGTATTGGGGTTTCCCAAGGTTCGCGGCACCGACAAAATAACAAATGGACATATGGAGCAAGAAACTTAAGATGCAGTTTCTATGCTATATCTTAGAATAGCCTTAGCAGGCCAGCATCCTTTCACAGCAAGGTTTAATTTTTTTGCGTCATGTATACATCCCAATGACCATAATTTAAAATGTCAGTTAATACTGTGTTGTTTTAGAATTTAATTCTAAGTTAACATGTCTAATAAAGTTGGAAAAATGCAAATTGCAAGTTGTTTTCTCATTTAGCAAGTAAGAAAAAATACCACTTGCGAAAAAATGCAAGTAGAAAATCTGGTTAAATTCGAACCCTGAAGTATATATATTATGTTTGTTATGTACCTCAGGTCTCTTACTGCCGATTATGTCCGACAGTAGAGAAACGTCTCTGCTTCTGTTAGGTACAGTACTTTGTTTCTTTGTCAGGCTTGGGCGGAGTCTGAGATTATCCGAGGGGTCCCTATGTTGTATGCGGGTTTTTGTAGAAGTGATTATTTAACCCTTTTTATATCACACCTAGCTAGCATGCATTTATTGGGATGAGTCCATTATGGTCTACAGTGGTGGTAAAGTAAGGTTCAAATAAGCATAACATTAGTGATGGGCAATCAATTTAAAACCGTAATCAATAATCGGTTTGTAATCAGAAAAAGTAAACTTGATTATATTAGATCATCAGCACATCACTACCTAATATTATTGGTGTTCATTCTTATCTATGCCCTTCTCTTATTTTTTATAAACAAAAAAGTCTTACTCAAGTAAATGCCAATTAATACCTGCCCCCTACAAGATAAACATAATCATGTAATGTATCGGACAGGAATTGAGTGGAGGTGACGGGTGTGTGTGTGTGTGTCTTTTTTAGTTGCAGGATATATACTACAGTTACATTTCATATTGTTAAGTAGCAAAATGACGATCAGTACGTTTGTAATTATGATTGTTTACTGCAGTAGTGATGTAGGCATACAAGTGTTTGGCTGGTATTCTGCATCAAATTCAATTGTAAGCATGAGACTTGGTAAATATTTACCTTTATCTTGATATTTATACTGTTCTTTCTCTAGTAACATCTTTTTATGGGTTAATTTCCTTAGATATTTGCTGCAAGTGTGTAATCGAAGATAGTACACATGTTATAATTAGTTGAAAGAATACATCACACTTGGCATTAGAAAAGTTTACAGATGTTAGACTGCCCTAGCTCCCCAACCACAGGTGAATATTATGTTAACAAGTATGTAAGTCAACCTATTGTTTAACAGTCAGCCAGGTGTAACCTATTGTTTGACAGTCAGCCAGGTGTAAAAAATACCCTGTTAGGTCAAGGCATTGTTTACATAATGCGTCCAGGGTGTGACAGAAGGTCCCCAGGGCATTTATCATGAATCATTACCACCATTTACCTGTATTTTTTTTGTGGCAGTGGCCAAAATAATGTGATATTAAGAGAAATCAACATAAAATCAGGTGATAATAAAAGAATTGAATTGCATAGATTATATAGCAGGAAAAACGGTGCATCAAAAAAACATGATAATAACCGAAAAGTCACATTAACAGACGTGATATTAGGTGAAATGTACTGTACATATACACAGCTTTCCAAACTCGTATGTACATATTGAACATATTTAATCATTAAGTACCTCCCTTTCTGTTTTGAGTTATAATCGTATAATGCAGAACAGGGCAATACAGACAAATTGAGTAATGTACATAATACGGAGGAGATAACAGATGTTATCTGTCTAGTCTGACCGAGCCTGGACGTAAGTGGATATGTTATGTTTAACATACAATGTAGTGTATATGTAATGGTCATCTGTCTATGGAGTGAAGGTCAGTTATACTTAGTACGTGTATATAATGGTCATTGACCTATAATTTATAATCAAATCGTAGAGTACAATGACATGTGTAAGGTTGTTAATTATACTGATGAAAAAACCCAAAATTTCTTGTGCTATAATTTTATTTTTTTATTTTTAAGCATACTGTACATGATACTAAACAGGAAATATTTAGAATTGCAAAGGTATTATCTGGGATGCCTTGTTCATACCTAAAGTGTAGGAAAGATATTTAATTATATCAGAACAGCATAGACATATACAGTGGATAATTTTATTTCAGTTTTTTAACATCAATGACGTGACCTTTATTTGCAGATTGCACCAGCATAGAGACATGCCGGCCGCTACAGATGGAGCGGGTTTAGGTAAGTCGATCATCAGTTTGTGTGTCAAGCTGCTATGTCATATTTTCTTCTGTCATAGTAGATAGAGTGACATTACTTCAGGACACTGGCGACTATCCAGCTGAGTGACATTACTTCAGGACACTGGCGACTATCCAACTGAGTGACATTACTTCAGGACACTGGCAACTATCCAGCTGAGTGACATTACTTCATGACACTGGCGACTATCCAGCTGAGTGACATCACTTCAGGACACTGGCGACTATCCAGCTGAGTGAGATTACTTCAGGACACTGGCGACTATCCAACTGAGTGACATTACTTCAGGACACTGGCAACTATCCAGCTGAGTGACATTACTTCAGTACACTGGCGACTATCCAGCTGAGTGACATTACTTCAGGACACTGGCGACTATCCAGCTATCTTGCTTGTTACCCCAGTCATGTTTGTTGATAATTAATTGACTTTTAATTTGTTGATAATCCAGTCACGTTTTTAATTATCCAGCATACTTTGATAATCCAGTCACATTTTAAATTATCCAGCATACTTTGTTGATAATCCAGTCATGCTTTTAATTACCCAGTATACTTTGTTGGTAATAATAAACCAGTCACTTTTGTTATAATCCAGTCACTTTTGTGATAATCAAGTCACTTTTGTGATAATCCAGTCACTTTTGTGATAATCCAGTCATGTTTTTAATTATCCAGCTGTATTATTATACTCATACTTTGTTGATAATGATAATCAATTCACGTTTGTTGTTACCGTAATACGGCCATATTCATTCCAAGGCTTGATTGTGAAACAGCTTGATCACTGGGACAATTTAATGTAGAAAAAAAAAAAATCTAATTATCATCCCCTGGTGGTGGATGGTGGTACAGATAACTGGTGACGGAGTTAGCTCACTCTGTACCTGGTACTAGGGCAGCAACGGTAACAAATAATGCCAGTCAGATAACCATTTGTACTTATCGGAACCGAGTAACCATGCTTTTTTTGTAGAATGAAATACAGCCACCAATGGCCGTTTATTTTGATAAAATTCACTAAATGCATAAACACAGATAACTCAATACTTATGTGCATGCCTTGTGAATACCGTTGTTAAACGTAGCAAACTCTCAAAATTTTTATGTATAGGCTACATGTCGCTAGCCTCCCTACTGGGACATTTCCCTAGATTCACTTTACACATGTATTTCTGCACATCACTTTCGGTCAGACGATGAATGATAAGTTACATTGTTCAACAGAATGTCAGTCGGTATCATGTTGTTTATTGTAAACATGTACTCAATGGTATAGATACTATACTGATCAGGAGTGTTTTCGTGGTCTGTCAAACAGCAGTCAGGAACGACATTTCAATTTTAGTTTTGTTAGGAATTAAAGAAAATTGTCAATTTAAAATATTTTCCATGTCTAGATGTTTGCACCTCATAATCAGTCGAATTTCTGTGTCTCTGTGTCTGATTATAATATTTTGTGCTCTTCGGTACTCAGTTTGTACGTGTATATATATTTTAGTCCAGCAAATGTAATAAGGCAGCAATTGTTGGTGATGATCAGCTAGGATGTTTTCAGTGATTCGTAACACTACACAAACTGTCATCTGAGAACTTTCTTTTGGTCAGCCTCGCTACACAATCTACAAGACCAACTAGCTGAGATTGGAGATGAAGTCGACGCGGATCAAAGTGACTTAGCCTTCCTTAAACAGTTCCTTGAGGGTCCTCTGCTGGAGTCACTGGTACAGGTAAGTGACTTAGCCTTCCTTATACAGTTCCTTGAGGGTCCTCTGCTGGAGTCACTGGTACAGGTAAGTGACTTAGCCTTCCTTAAACAGTTCCTTGAGGGTCCTCTGCTGGAGTCACTGGTACAGGTAAGTGACTTAGCCTTCCTTATACAGTTCCTTGAGGGTCCTCTGCTGGAGTCACTGGTACAGGTAAGTGACTTAGCCTTCCTTATACAGTTCCTTGAGGGTCCTCTGCTGGAGTCACTGGTACAGGTAAGTGACTTAGCCTTCCTTATACAGTTCCTTGAGGGTCCTCTGCTGGAGTCACTGGTACAGGTAAGTGACTTAGCCTTCCTTATACAGTTCCTTGAGGGTCCTCTGCTGGAGTCACTGGTACAGGTAAGTGACTTAGCCTTCCTTATACAGTTCCTTGAGGGTCCTCTGCTGGAGTCACTGGTACAGGTAAGTGACTTAGCCTTCCTTATACAGTTCCTTGAGGGTCCTCTGCTGGAGTCACTGGTACAGGTAAGTGACTTAGCCTTCCTTATACAGTTCCTTGAGGGTCCTCTGCTGGAGTCACTGGTACAGGTAAGTGACTTAGCCTTCCTTAAACAGTTCCTTGAGGGTCCTCTGCTGGAGTCACTGGTACAGGTAAGTGACTTAGCCTTCCTTATACAGTTCCTTGAGGGTCCTCTGCTGGAGTCACTGGTACAGGTAAGTGACTTAGCCTTCCTTAAACAGTTCCTTGAGGGTCCTCTGCTGGAGTCACTGGTACAGGTAAGTGACTTAGCCTTCCTTAAACAGTTCCTTGAGTGTCCTCTGCTGGAGTCACTGGTACAGGTAAGTGACCTAGCCTTCCTTATACAGTTCCTTGAGGGTCCTCTGCTTGAGTCACTGGTACAGGTAAGTGACTTAGCCTTCCTTAAACAGTTCCTTGACGGTCCTCTGCTGGAGTCACTGGTACAGGTAAGTGACTTAGTCTTCCTTATACAGTTCCTTGAGGGTCCTCTGCTGGAGTCACTGGTACAGGTAAGTGACTTAGCCTTCCTTATACAGTTCCTTGAGGGTCCTCTGCTGGAGTCACTGGTACAGGTAAGTGTATATATGGCTTTTACATCAAGCAGGTTTTTCCCAGGACCATAAACTGATAAGGACTCATCTGTATCAAGTTATTTTAGGTTCCGTGTGAGGCTGTTGGTTTGATGGGCTGTTCAACCTTAGCCAATGACCCGTATCAGTTTCTATAGTGATGAACTCCTTTACCTAACCTATATTAGTGGACCTATAACTGTTGCTGTTCACGCCAGATTGTGATTTGTTAAATTAATGACACTAATTAGGGGGACAGTAGACAATCTCTTGAAAAGTCATCTGTAATGCTAGGCCTCCTTATAATTTGTGAAAATTGCATGCCTTGGTTGTATGAAACTTGAACACACTAAATAAAGCAGTAAATAGTCTGCTCTGACACCACTGCAAAGCATTTGTTTTGATCAGAAACAAAATGTAGGATTTTCATAACGTCGTTACGGACTTTTTGAGAATATTAGCTGATAATTGGCGGATTGGTTGAGTGGTTAACACTCCGGATTCCACACAGGTGGCCAGGATTCGATCCCGGAAGTTGTCGTATGCATGGATATTCAAAGAAAGTGTTTTTCTCCTGCCCACACAACTCCAACAACCCAGGTGGAGTATAAATTGGTCTGGGGTGGATGTTGCGGTATCTGTGCTGTAGCATTCAAGTGAGGTGGCACTATAAATGATGCCATTGGAAAGACAGTCCCACTACAAACAGAACGTATTACATCTCTAGCACACACAAAGGCATACACACATAGGGAGATATTAGCCAGGTGGCATAGGACAAGTAGTTAGCGCCTGATAAGGCAGCTCCTGCAAATTCCTCAAAATTGTATCGATTAATGTATATGATTATTGTATTAATTGTTTATCTATGTACTATAAAGCGCTTTAGAGTGGCATATGTTAGCTAGATAGGGCCCTATATCAAATATATATTTATCACAGAAAATGATAGGCGACCAATTTCTGACGGGCTTATGCATTTCTTCTCCTAGATTTACGGGGGGAAAATTCCATTTTCTGTAGCTAAAATTTCATCCCCCTGTCATATCATGGAGCAATAATTGAGGAGTATTTTTTTTACTCTTGAACAACATAATCTCTCAACTTTAGGCGAAAGACCGACTTGAGCAGGACCCCGTTGACCAGCCAAGTGATGAATCTGCCAGTAGGATGGTAGCGGACTGCATCAACGATATTGCCAGTCTAGGGTCTAACTCTCACGCTGTAGAGCTGGAGAAAGTTCTGTCCGCACCCCATTTCATGGTAAGCTGCATCCAACTTCAAGTAAAAAGCCACATCCCACTTTGGAATCAAACGCTCCCACTTCAACCAAAACCTTGATCACTGAAGTATTAATCAATAGAGTCCTTAATTTGAGTATTTTTGATGGTAAAACAATCCCGTTTATGGTAAAACAATCCCGTTTATGGTAAAACAATCCCGTGTATGCAGGTAAGTCACATCTGTTACAGAGTATGGTTCATATCAAACGTCTGAGTTTGTCCACTCTAGGACAAATTACCCAGTACACCTTCACCTAGGTTAATAACACTTCCCACCATATTTTAACATATTTCCTATATTTGTAATATTCAGGTGCTTATTGAATTATCTACCCTTGAATGCTATTTATAAATGTTTAAGTTGAACCCCTCAATTTTCTTGTTACTCATACTCTTGAAAGTTATACTTTATAAAGTTGTTTAATTATCTCCCCAAGGTTATATCTGACAACTATGAAATATTCAGAATTAATAATTTGATTATTGGTTATAAACATGTCCAGATTTAATGACCTGCTTGTCCAGAGGTGCTGTACTCTCTTGAAGAAAACATTTATTTATTTTTGAAAGAATGATTCCACTTTTGAAATATTTCCCCCTGTTTTTCTAGGCCATGATGTCTGCGTATGATGATATTGCAGACAAGAATTACGAGGAGGAAGTTAACGATGTCAAGCAGTTAAGCGCCCCACCACCTCCCATGGTTTTCAACAACGTGGCCGACCAGGTCCGACTTGTAGGGATACGCAAGGACAAAAGTGCTCCCCTGGTAAGTACATCCCAGTAGGTCAAAGTTCATACCCTCCTTGGGGTCAGAGTTCATACATTGCTATTTGGCCAATGTCCATACCCTTCCAACAACTAGAGTTCATGCACTGCCAGTAGGTCAGAGTTCAAACCCTCTCAATGCCAAGAGATCATGCACTGCCAGAAGGTCAGAGTTCAAACCCTCTCAATGCCAAGAGATCATGCACTGCCAGTAGGTAAAATTTCATACACTGCCAGTAAGTCAAAGTTCATACACTGCCAGTAAGTCAAAGTTCATACACTGCCAGTAAGTCAAAGTTCATACACTGCCAGCTGGAGGTCAGAGTTCATACACTGCCAGGAGGTTTGAGTTCCTTTACTATAGGAACAGAAGACATCATGAGGTACAGATTTTGTGTAAACACTAACCTCTAGGCTGTGATGGTCTACCTGTCCAGTAGTTTTATCACTTGATTACAGTGTCATTCTGTAAATACATTCATGTCACGTTGGAGTAGGAACTTGTGTAATATGATCTATTGTGACCCCGTAACAGGACAGACTGTTATATCATCACAATAGAGATTTTAGAGCCAAGATGGCAATAGTTAGACTTCAAAAATCACTACTGATAAGGGCATCTATTTTTTGTTTGTTCATTATTCTAGCAAAAGTTTTGGTCAAATCTGATGATAAGGATCTAACATTTGTTTCATATGAGATTGATGAAACTCGTCAGAAACAATTCATTCTAACATTTTAACTCACTAAGATTCAAAATACAGTAAAAGAATGTGAGACTTGTTCCATAAGTCTGATATATTGGTATGAAAATAAAATGTTGTCGGCTTTATAAGTCTTCCTGTAAAGAGTTGAGCCTTGTAAGTCAAGCCATCTTCATTCCCTATAAATGTAGCTGGGATTTGAGAAAGCTGAATAATGAATATTAGCCACCATGTGTAGCAACACAACCAAATTGTCCCCTAAAACATCTGGATGGATGTTGGGATGTCTGGAGATGTATATTGATTTGCCAGTCCTAATTACCAACCCCCCAATAGATAGTTGTTAAGGAATATTGCTACATGTTAAATTGTTTCATCTTTTGTGTACATGTTGTGAAACCTGCATTTAAATGTGCAGAATGTCACTGTTTTACTTTATTATATATTTATGTAATTGAATGCATTGTACCACTACATATATCCTTGTATATGCAATGTATTTATGGCACAAAGACATTTGTGTCTATTGCTGAATAAAGAATAATATATATGTAAATCTCAGGGTCAAGTTATTTTTGTATTACAGGGAATTACAGTGAAGATAGACGAACACAGTGACCTCGTCATCGCACGGATCATGTCAGGAAGCATGATAGACAAACAAGGTACAATAGATAGACAAACAAGGTACAATAGATAGACAAACAAGGTACTATAGATAGACATACAAGGTACAATATATAGACAAACAAGGTACAGTAGACAAACAAGGTACAATATATAGACAAACAAGGAACACTAGATAGACAAACAAGGTACAATAGACAGACAAGGTGCAATAGACAAACAAGGTACAATAGATAGAAAAGGTACAATAGATAGACAAGGTACAAAAGATAGACAAACAAGGTACAATAGATAGACAAGGTACAAAAGATAGACAAACAAGGTACAATAGACAAACAAGGTACAATAGATAGAAAAGGTACAATAGATAGATAAGGTACAAAAGATAGACATACAAGGTACAGTAGATAGACATACAAGGTACACTAGATAGACAAACAAGGTACAATAGACAAACAAGGTACAGTAGACAAACAAGGTACAGTAGATAGACAAACAAGGTACAATAGACAAACAAGGTACAATAGATAGAAAAGGTACAATAGATAGATAAGGTACAAAAGATAGACAGACAAGGTACAGTAGATAGACATAAAAGGTACACTAGATAGACAAACAAGGCACAATAGATAGAAAAGGTACAATAGATAGATAAGGTACAAAAGATAGACATACAAGGGACAGTAGATAGACATACAAGGTACAATATATAGACAAACAAGGTACAATAGACAAACAAGGTACAATAGATAGACAAACAAGGTACAATAGACAAACAAGGTACAATAGACAAACAAGGTACAGTAGATAGACAAACAAGGTACAATAGACAAACAAGGTACAATAAATAGACAAGGTACAAAAGATAGACAAACAAGGTACAGTAGATAGACAAACAAGGTACAATAGATAGACAAACAAGGTACAATATTTAGACAAACAAGGTACAATAGATAGACAAGGTACAATAGACAGACAAGGTACAATAGATAGAGAAGGTAAAATAGATAGACAAGGTACAATATATAGACAAACAAGCTACAATAGATAGGCAAATCAGGTACAGTAGATAGACAAGGTACAATAGACAAGCAAGGTACAATAGACAAACAAGGTCCAATAGATAGACAAACAAGGTACAATAGATAGACAAACAAGGTACAAGGTACAATGTTTGTTCCAGTCTACTCAGCTGTAAATGAGAACATGGGTGGGCAATGATTGAATTGTAGAATGCTAGCTGTGAGCGCCGAACTGGCAGCACCGGCTGTATGCTTCCCAGGGAGTTGAGAAACATATTGAATGGTTTCAAAGGCCCTATAACCATTGATACTAAATTGGGGAACTGCTTTGAGACGACCTTCGAACTAGATTGTTATGAAGCGGTATTTAAGAACCTCGAATTATTATTATTTTTAATAGACAGATAAACAAGGTACAATAAACAAACATGGTACAATAAGTGAATGAATTAACAAAGCAATGACAGATCAGGTACACAACAGAGTGATCTCCCTTGAATCCATCTAAACACACCATACAATGTGGCCTGACTTGATTTCCATCTCCTGTTACTATGTAAGTTCTGACAAGGTGATCACATGATCTGACCGTTGATCTCCTTACACAATGTGACCTCTGATTATTGTGAATCAACACTTACTTTTTGACCACAGTGTATTTCCGATACTTTTTGACCACAGTGTACTTCCGATACTTTTTGACCCCAGTGTATTTCAGATACTTTTTGACCACAGTGTATTTCCGATACTTTTTGACAACAGTGTATTTCCGATAACATGACACGATGTGCCTTTTGACCCTCTTCATCATGTGACCTCTGAACCCATTGTTTTGGTGACCTTTGACCTTAGATACATTGTTATTTCAGATAGTGTTAAACTATCTAACTATTAAGCTCATTACTCAATGTGACCTCTGACCTCCTGAATATTTTGCAGGATTACTCCATGTAGGAGATATCATCAAAGAAGTAAATGGCCTTCAGGTGTTCTCTCCGGAGCAGCTTATGGAGATAATTCGGTTTACGGAAGGTTCCATCACTCTCAAGATTGTCCCGACAGTGGTTGAATCACAAATAAAATCACAGGTAACGGGTGGGAGTTATCTTCACATTCAGTTTCCAATGTTTTTTTCAATATTCACATAACCACTGTATACCAAGAACATTTCACCAAATCAAATAATTCATCCTTGCCAGTAAAATCTTAAATGTTCATCCTTGCCAGTAAAATCTTCAATGTTAATCCTTGCCAGTAAAATCAGTGTTCATCCTTGCCAGTAGAATTAGTGTTCATCCTTGCCAGTAAAATCAATGTTCATCCTTGCCAGTAAAATCAATTTTCATCCAGTGATCATTTTGCCTCTCAACAGTAATTACAGTACATGGTATGGTGTGTGCTGAAATTTGCTGTTATGATAAATTTGTCCTCATTACAGAGGTTGTAGAAAGCAAACATTGAACTTTTGGTAAATATTTCCAGTGAACAGTAATTCTGTTATTACCTGGTATCAATGTTTTGTAGAAATACATGCGTGCCCACTTCAACTATGACCCGAAGAAGGATCGGCTCATACCCTGTGCCGATGCTGGCCTCACTTTCAGTGATGGCGATGTATTACAAATTCTCAGCTCTGAGGACCCAAACTGGTGGCAGGTATGTCAAGGGGAACGTTCATGTTAGAGTGTTTGACATCTGTGTAAATTTGAAGTAGAGTGTTTGACATCTGTGTAAATTTGAAGTAGAGTGTTTGACATCTGTGTAAGTTTGAAGTAGAGTGTTTGACATCTGTGTAAGTTTGAAGTAGAGTGTTTGACATCTGTGTAAGTTTGAAGTAGAGTGTTTGACATCTGTGTAAGTTTGAAGTAGAGTGTTTGACATCTGTGTAAGTTTGAAGTAGAGTGTTTGACATCTGTGTAAGTTTGAAGTAGAGTGTTTGACATCTGTGTAAGTTTGAAGTAGAGTGTTTGACATCTGTGTAAGTTTGAAGTAGAGTGTTTGACATCTGTGTAAGTTTGAAGTAGAGTGTTTGACATCTGTGTAAGTTTGAAGTAGAGTGTTTGACATCTGTGTAAGTTTGAAGTAGAGTGTTTGACATCTGTGTAAGTTTGAAGTAGAGTGTTTGACATCTGTGTAAGTTTGAAGTAGAGTGTTTGACATCTGTGTAAGTTTGAAGTAGAGTGTTTGACATCTGTGTAAGTTTGAAGTAGAGTGTTTGACATCTGTGTAAGTTTGAAGTAGAGTGTTTGACATCTGTGTAAGTTTGAAGTAGAGTGTTTGACATCTGTGTAAGTTTGAAGTAGAGTGTTTGACATCTGTGTAAGTTTGAAGTAGAGTGTTTGACATCTGTGTAAGTTTGAAGTAGAGTGTTTGACATCTGTGTAAGTTTGAAGTAGAGTGTTTGACATCTGTGTAAGTTTGAAGTAGAGTGTTTGACATCTGTGTAAGTTTGAAGTAGAGTGTTTGACATCTGTGTAAGTTTGAAGTAGAGTGTTTGACATCTGTGTAAGTTTGAAGTAGAGTGTTTGACATCTGTGTAAGTTTGAAGTAGAGTGTTTGACATCTGTGTAAGTTTGAAGTAGAGTGTTTGACATCTGTGTAAGTTTGAAGTAGAGTGTTTGACATCTGTGTAAGTTTGAAGTAGAGTGTTTGACATCTGTGTAAGTTTGAAGTAGAGTGTTTGACATCTGTGTAAGTTTGAAGTAGAGTGTTTGACATCTGTGTAAGTTTGAAGTAGAGTGTTTGACATCTGTGTAAGTTTGAAGTAGAGTGTTTGACATCTGTGTAAGTTTGAAGTAGAGTGTTTGACATCTGTGTAAGTTTGAAGTAGAGTGTTTGACATCTGTGTAAGTTTGAAGTAGAGTGTTTGACATCTGTGTAAGTTTGAAGTAGAGTGTTTGACATCTGTGTAAGTTTGAAGTAGAGTGTTTGACATCTGTGTAAGTTTGAAGTAGAGTGTTTGACATCTGTGTAAGTTTGAAGTAGAGTGTTTGACATCTGTGTAAGTTTGAAGTAGAGTGTTTGACATCTGTGTAAGTTTGAAGTAGAGTGTTTGACATCTGTGTAAGTTTGAAGTAGAGTGTTTGACATCTGTGTAAGTTTGAAGTAGAGTGTTTGACATCTGTGTAAGTTTGAAGTAGAGTGTTTGACATCTGTGTAAGTTTGAAGTAGAGTGTTTGACATCTGTGTAAGTTTGAAGTAGAGTGTTTGACATCTGTGTAAGTTTGAAGTAGAGTGTTTGACATCTGTGTAAGTTTGAAGTAGAGTGTTTGACATCTGTGTAAGTTTGAAGTAGAGTGTTTGACATCTGTGTAAGTTTGAAGTAGAGTGTTTGACATCTGTGTAAGTTTGAAGTAGAGTGTTTGACATCTGTGTAAGTTTGAAGTAGAGTGTTTGACATCTGTGTAAGTTTGAAGTAGAGTGTTTGACATCTGTGTAAGTTTGAAGTAGAGTGTTTGACATCTGTGTAAGTTTGAAGTAGAGTGTTTGACATCTGTGTAAGTTTGAAGTAGAGTGTTTGACATCTGTGTAAGTTTGAAGTAGAGTGTTTGACATCTGTGTAAGTTTGAAGTAGAGTGTTTGACATCTGTGTAAGTTTGAAGTAGAGTGTTTGACATCTGTGTAAGTTTGAAGTAGAGTGTTTGACATCTGTGTAAGTTTGAAGTAGAGTGTTTGACATCTGTGTAAGTTTGAAGTAGAGTGTTTGACATCTGTGTAAGTTTGAAGTAGAGTGTTTGACATCTGTGTAAGTTTGAAGTAGAGTGTTTGACATCTGTGTAAGTTTGAAGTAGAGTGTTTGACATCTGTGTAAGTTTGAAGTAGAGTGTTTGACATCTGTGTAAGTTTGAAGTAGAGTGTTTGACATCTGTGTAAGTTTGAAGTAGAGTGTTTGACATCTGTGTAAGTTTGAAGTAGAGTGTTTGACATCTGTGTAAGTTTGAAGTAGAGTGTTTGACATCTGTGTAAGTTTGAAGTAGAGTGTTTGACATCTGTGTAAGTTTGAAGTAGAGTGTTTGACATCTGTGTAAGTTTGAAGTAGAGTGTTTGACATCTGTGTAAGTTTGAAGTAGAGTGTTTGACATCTGTGTAAGTTTGAAGTAGAGTGTTTGATGTTTGTGTAAGTTTGAAGTAGAGTGTTTGACATTTTTGTGACTTTGGCATGCATCATTTGACATTTCTGTGTCCTCTGTGAAGAAAGATTCAAGTTTCTGTGAAATATTTCACCTTTTCTAGGACACCTGACATTAGTATGTTTGACATTTGTTTTAACAGGCAAGGGTCGTTACTAAAGATGAAGATGGACAGACGGGACTGATCCCCTCTCAGCCGCTAGAGGAGAAACGAAAGGCTTTCGTACAGCCCGACTACGACTACTCCAAATCCAGTCTCTGTAGGTACACATTGCTCATTGCTCTGTACATTGTTGTTTTACAAGCTCTGTACATTGTTGTTTTACAAGCTCTGTACATTGTTGTTGTACAAGATCTGTACATTGTTATTTTACAAGCCCTGTACATTGTTGTTTTACAAGCTCTTTACATTGTAGTTTTACAAGCTCTGTAAATTGTTGTTTTACAAGATCTGTACATTGTTGTTTTACAAGCTCTGTACAGTGTAGTTTTACAAGCTCTGTACGTTCTTGTTTTACAAGCCCTGTACGTTGTTGTTTTACAAGCTCTTTACATTGTTGTTTTACAAGCTCTGTACAGTGTAGTTTTACAAGCTCTATACGTTGTTGTTTTACAAGCTCTGTTCGTTGTAGTTTAACAAGCTCTGTACATTGTTGTTTTACAACCTCTGTATGTTGTAGTTTTACAAGCTCTGTACATTGTTGTTGTACAAGATCTGTACATTGTTATTTTACAAGCCCTGTACATTGTTGTTTTACAAGCTCTGCACAGTGTAGTTTTACAAGCTCTGTACGTTGTTGTTTGACAAGCTCTGTACATTGTTGTTTTACGAGCTTTGTATGTTGTAGTTTTACAAGCTCTGTACCTTGTTGTTTTACAAGATCTGTACATTGTTATTTTACAAGCCCTGTACATTGTTGTTTTACAAGCTCTGTAGGCTGTTGTTTTACAAGCGCTGTAGGCTGTTGTTTTACAAGCTCTGTATGTTGTTGTTTTATAAGCTCTGTACATTGTTGTTTTACAAGCTCTGTTCGTTGTGGTTTTACAAGCTCTGTACGTTGTTGTTTTACAAGCACTGTACGTTGTTGTTTTACAAGCTCTTTACATTGTTGTTTTACAAGCTCTGTACAGTGTAGTTTTACAAGCTCTGCACGTTGTTGTTTTACAAGCTCTGTACGTTGTAGTTTTACAAGCTTTGTACATTGTTGTTTTACAAGATCTGTACATAGTTATTTTACAAGCCCTGTACATTGTTGTTTTACAAGCTCTGTACAGTGTAGTTTTACAAGCTCTATACGTTGTTGTTTTACAAGCTCTGTTCGTTGTGGTTTTACAAGCTCTGTACGTTGTTGGTTTACAAGCTCTGTACATTGTTGTTTTACAAGATCTGTACATTGTTATTTTACAAGCCCTGTACATTGTTGTTTTACAAGCTCTGTACGTTGTTGTTTTACAAGCTCTGTTCGTTGTAGTTTTACAAGCTCTGTACGTTTTTGTTTTACAAGCTCTGTAGGTTGTTGTTTAACAAGCTCTGTACGTTGTTGTTTTACAAGCTCTGTACGTCATAGTTTTACAAGCTCTGTACGTGTAGTTTTACAAGCTCTGTACGTTGTTGTTTTACAAGCTCTGTAGGTTGTAGTTTTGCAAGCTCTGTACTTTGTTGTTTTATAAGCTCTGTACATTGTTGTTTTACAAGCTCTGTATGTTGTTGTTTTATAAGCTCTGTACATTGTTGCTTTACAAGTTCTGTAGGCTGTTGTTTTACAAGCGCTGTACATTGTTGTTTTACAAGCTCTGTAGGCTGTTGTTTTACAAGCGCTGTAGGCTGTTGTTTTACAAGCTCTGTACATTGTTCTTTTACATGTTCTGTAGGCTGTTGTTTTACAAGCTCTGTATATTGTTGTTTTACAAGGTCTGTAGGCTGTTGTTTTACAAGTGCTGTAGGCTGTTGTTTTACAAGCGCTGTACGTTGTTGTTTTACAAGTTCTGTAGGCTGTTGTTTTACAAGCTCTGTATGTTGTTGTTTTACAAGCTCTGTAGGCTGTTGTTTTACAAGCGCTGTAGGCTGTTGTTTTACAAGCTCTGTACATTGTTGTTTTACAAGTTCTGTAGGCTGTTGTTTTACAAGCGCTGTAGGCTGTTGTTTTACAAGTTCTGTAGGCTGTTGTTTTACAAGCGCTGTACATTGTTGTTTTACAAGCTCTGTAGGCTGTTGTTTTACAAGCGCTGTAGGCTGTTGTTTTACAAGTTCTGTAGGCTGTTGTTTTACAAGCTCTGTACATTGTTGTTTTACAAGCTCTGTAGGCTGTTGTTTTACAAGCTCTGTAGGCTGTTGTTTTACAAGCTCTGTTCGTTGTAGTACTTTGGAAGCCAGACTTAACACAGAGTTTATGCCCCCTCTTATTACATAGCTGTTTATTGACTGTAATAGTTTTCTTTTCTGTTTTATTTCAGTGTGTGGTTTAAAAAGAAGGAAAAAGAAAAAGATCAAGTATGCCACTAAAAATACTACAGGTTTGTGTTTATTTAAACAATTCAGTTTGTTACATAATTTTGATCATATTAAATTACAAAGTCTTTGAATAGTGGATAGGTTGTAAAGTTGAGGATATTGGCAGATGTTGAACTACATTAAATGGATTTTGTGTTGATTAACCTGAGCAGTTCTCCAACATTTCTAAATCCTATTAATTGAATTCAAAATTTGAGAGGTCTGCATCTTATTTGGAAAAAACAGTTACGATTGTATTATTTTAAATATTGATAAAATGATATATTTACATTTGCGCTGCAACTCCCTATATGAACACTACCAGCAGAAATGCATTTCATTTGAGTATGAAGCAAAAACTCTTGTGATGTAACACATAGTTTACTTATGATGTAAATCAATCTATTCAATGGGGTCTTGTCACTTTGCTTCGGATAACATGGAGAATGCCCCTGCGTCAAACGTTCAAATGACTACGGTTAATTATTGGCGCCAATTTCAGTTAAATAGGGCTGTTGCGCCAATGTCGTTTAAAAGACGACGCATATACAAAATGCAGTAGATAAATTAATTATTTAAGAACAAAAAATAAAATTCAACAATTGTTCTATAGTAAAAATGTAAATATATGGGTTGAACGGTGGTTTAAAAAAATATTCATGTCGTTATGAACTCAAATCGGTTACATCCATAATAAACATGAACAGGCTTCATGCAATTGGATGTAAATGATTTGTGTTCATACCGGCATGATTTTTTTTTAAATGCCGTTCAATCCCTATATGATATCTTGACTCGGGTTTCAACTATGTAGAACACTCCAGGTTATCTTGTGTTACTATTGGTTCATAACCAGTGTAGTAGATGATGCTGAGACAGATAGCAGTTTGTTGATAGTATAGTCCACAAGAGATGGGTTGATTTGACACTAACGTTTGGTTGCTTTCAGATTTTGACAGATGCGACCTGTCCATTTACGAAGAGGTTGCGCGGATGCCGCCGTTTGAAAGGAAGACACTAATTATTGTCGGTGCGACAGGCGTCGGTCGTAGATCACTCAAAGAGAGGCTTCTGAAGGATGATCCCCGCAGATTTGGGGCCGTCATGCCGCGTACGTTTCAATTATTGCTGTGGTTTATTCGTTTATAATCCACTGAAGTTCACTAACTTTCACTGTTGCTTGTGTTGGGGGGTTGTAAGTTAATGATTTACTTCAAATATAACGAACAGTGACACATTTGTTTGACTAAACTGATGAACTAAATGTATGGTAATAGTTTTTTTTCAGATCTGCAGTGTATTGGATAAAAAAATATACACTTAATAACAATAGCAGACATTGTAAATTCAGTAAAAAACCTTCTGTGGTAAAATTGAAGAAAGAAAGAATCCACATATGTTTTTATTAGTCTCTACTTAACATGTGCAGGGATGCTGGGAAACTACTTTATTTGATAGACATTTAACAAAATCAGATGAATTGAGAACGAGAGAAAATAAAATTAGAAATTTATTGTGAGAGAAGGGACTATGTATGGTTTGGGCGTGTTTTGGCCCCCAAATGCATCAAAATTCCAAACCTTTAAATGAACTTTCAAACGACTGTTTCTTTAAATTTGAATACTTCCCAAATACTATCATAAAAATATTTATTTGTATTTCCGATAATTGTTGCCATGGTAACAAGTTCAAAGCATAAATTAGAAAAAATTGATAATTAAGTGAATATTGTCATATTTTGCGTAGTTTCTCTCCTTGAAACTATAGAGCGCATGCTTGAACAAACTTAATATCAAAGGATAATGTACCTGTAATACATCTTGAGGAGAAATATAAAGTTTGTTCAAGAATGTGCTCTATGATAGCTAAGAGAAAAACTAGGCGAAAACCTGTCAAAAAAGACTGAATATTAAAATTTCATTAATTTACACAAATATTAACTGGTAACCATGGCAGCCATAATTGAAAACATAAATCAATGTTTACATAAGAGTACTGAGGAAATATTCAAAATTAAAGAAACAGTCATTTTAAAATGTTATTGAAGATTTTGAATTTCGATAAATTGGGGGCCAAAAAAGGCCTAAACCATATATAGTCCTTTCTGGTTGACAGAAAGCCATGATGAGAAGGGGTATCAGGCTAAGGGTGATGATTGGCCAGAAGATAGAATCAGGGGCTATCAATTATGTTCAAATTAATGGCCAACTGAAATTAAAGGTCACAGATGTCACAAGTTCTAAAAATTGTTTTAAATCATTTCTTCTGAGTAACCAAGAGCCGTAGGGTGATAATATTTGTAA
Organism: Mizuhopecten yessoensis; assembly: GCF_002113885.1. Lineage (NCBI taxonomy): Eukaryota > Metazoa > Mollusca > Bivalvia > Pectinida > Pectinidae > Mizuhopecten > Mizuhopecten yessoensis. The sequence continues at coordinate 115,744 of NW_018479949.1, read as the reverse complement.
AAAGAAATGACCTTGACCCACTTTCTAGGTCAAAAGAATAAAAATGTAGGAAAAACAGAAACAATTTCTTCTCAATAGCCAAGAGCCACAGGGTGATGATATTTGGGATGAAGGGCTACCAAGTTTGTTCAACTGAATGATGTTGTTAGACTTTCAAGGTCACTGGCATAAAACATGTTAAAATCTTAAAACCTGTGGGTTTTTGAACTCATTCACCCCTGAAGTTTCATAATGAACTATTCCAACCTTTATATTGGAAGGATTCATATGTGACTTCAGGGGTAAATGAGTTAATAACCAAAAGTAATAGGTAAGGATATTTATCCTATAGCTTTATTGAGGCTAATAAAGTATATTTGACCTTGGTCCACATTTAAGCTTAAACGTGGACCAAGGTCAATTATACTTAGAATAAGAGGAGGTAAGTGATGCAGGCCCACTGGGCCTCTTGTAAAATTTTGTCGAAGGTAAACCAAATATTTGGAGTGACAAGTAACAGGGAGGGGGCGTTCTGTTACAGACACGTGTCGGGAGATGAGAGATGGTGAAGTGAACGGGAAAGGCTATTTTTTCACTGACCGTGAGACAATGGAGGATGACATTAAGGCCGGGCTTTACCTGGAGTATGGAGAATACAACGGCAACTTGTACGGCACAAAGATAGACTCTATTAACCACGTCACCAATGCTGGGAAAATGTGTGTGCTTGACGTCAATCCTACGGTAAGTTCCGTAATATTATTTTTTTAGATCTATTCAGATCACCTTTCGTCTGTTGTCGTCAGTAAACTGTTTACATTTTTGACTCCTTTTAAAGAACCAGTGGATGGAATTTTTTCAAACTTGGTCAGAAATCGCCCTTGGTAGAAGAAGATATCACACGTAAAATAAGGATTTCTGCCCCATCCCCAGGGGCAAAGGCGAGGCCCAAAAGGGAAAATTTACCAATATTTCAAAAGTCTTCTTCTTCAGACTCAGATATGCTACAATCAAATCTCTGCATGGATGAAAAGATCATCAGGGGCTTTATCTTTATTGTGAATTTCATTACATCTGGGCCATCCTTTCTCGCTGGGGGAGGGGTAAAGTTAACTGAAGTTTATACAATGTATAGGGAAATAACACTTGGGTGTATTTTGTCCATTTAAACAGGAAATTAGGATTATGATGCCAGATGTCAGTTAGTTGGTATGAGAAAATAAGATTCTGGGTTGCCCCAGGGGCTGGAGGGGTGGGGCAAAAATGGGGAAAATGGCTAAAAGTTAAAAAAACAACTTCCTCAGACTCAGATTTACTACAATTAAATACTCTTCATGGATAGAAAGGTCCTTTAAAAAGATGCATTAACTAAGTTGTAAGTTTCATCACCCCTGCTGTCCCTTGGGGAGAGGGTAAAGTTTATTATAGTGTATTTAGGTAAATAACACTTTTGGGTATAATTTGTCTATTTTCAGCAAAGAAATTATTCCTACTCGGTTGGAATAATTGTGATGAGATGGCAATTAGTTCGTATGAGAAAATAAGATCTGTCCTTACCCAAGGGGCTGGAGAGAGTTTGGGCCAAAAAGGGGAAAATGGCTGAAATTTCAAAATCTTCATACTCAGTTGTTCAAGAAGCAAGTTTCTTTCATGGATGGGAATGCATATATTGGTGCATTATATACGTTTTTAGTTGTATTACCCTTGGGGCATCTGTTCTCCTTGAGGAGGAGATAACTTTACAATGGTTTATATAGGGAATTAACGCTTTTGACTATATCTTGTCCATTTTCAGCAAGAAATATTTAAAACTTGGTTGGAATAGTTATAATGAAATTGAAATCAAATAGTAACAGAAACTAAGATCCTGACCTATCCCAGGGGTGGGCCAAAAAGGAAAAGTGGCTAAATGACAATAGATATTACATTTCTCAATAATAATAAAAAATATCAAAATAGTTTTTAAAGTTCTTTTCCTTTGGTGACATGACAAGTATTGTGTTTCACTTTGTTTACATTAACACAGGTTTGACACTTGTATTGTCTCTGTGACGTGACATCAAATCTAGTGTGTGTGCGGACAGGCTTGCATGGGTGCGTACAGGACTGTTGAATGGGACACAAAATCTAGTATATTTAAAGATTTACCAAACTCTGCATGTTTATGTCATATTACAGTCGCTGAAGATCCTGAAGACAGCCGAGTTCATGCCCTTTGTGGTGTTTATAGCAGCCCCCAGTGCAGAAGCTCTCAAACGCATGTATGATTATGGGCGACAAAAAGGCATTGTCGTGCGTAGAGGGGTAAGTGCCTTTAGTCCATGGTAAATTTGGAAAATAGAGCAAAACAGTTTCATTTCATACTCGTCTTTTAACAGAGATGCTTCAGGAATATACTTGATTGATAATCTTGAAAGGCCTTGATTGATTAAGATATGTAATACGTTGAAGGCTTGAATACACGTTCATGTACAATGTCGTTATCTAACTAGCCCTAGGATTTTATTTGATTCAGTTCTAGTTCAGCTGACAGACACACCTGAGATAATATCATTTGACACAAAGTAATATTTAAAAGTATCATTTGACACAGTAACATGTGACACAGTAACTGGTAAGACAGTAACATGTGACACAGTAACATGTGACACAGTAACAGGTAAGACAGTAACATGTGACATAGTAACATGTGACATAGTAGCATGTGACACAGTAACATGTGACATAGTATCATGTGACATAGTAACATGTGACACAGTAACATGTGGCACAGTATCATTTGACACAGTAACATGTGACACAGTAACTGGTAAGACAGTAACACATGACACAGTAACATGTGACACAGTAACAGGTAAGACAGTAACATGTGACATAGTAACATGTGACATAGTAACATGTGACACAGTAACATGTGACATAGTA
>NW_018479949.1:91765-101088 GCF_002113885.1 Mizuhopecten yessoensis | reverse complement strand
TGAAATGTTAGACTTGATTCAGGTTATAGATATCGGTATAACTCTACTATGAAATGTTAGATTTGATTTAGGTTATAGATATCAGTAAAGCTCTACTGTGAAATGTTAAGATTTGGTTTAGGTAATAGATATCAGTTAAACTCTACTATGAAATGTTAGATTTGGTTTAGGTAATAGATATCAGTAAAACTCTACTATGAAATGTTAGATTTGATTCAGGTTAGAGATATCAGTATAACTCTACTATGAAATGTTAGACTCGATTTAGGTTATAGATATCAGTATAACTCTACTATGAAACGTTAGATTTGATTCAGGTTATAGATATCAGTATAACTCTACTGTGAAATGTTAGACTTGATTCAGGTTATAGATATCAGTATAACTCTACTATGAAATGTTAGATTTGATTCAGGTTCTAGATATCAGTAAAGCTCTACTATGAAATGTTAGACTTGATTCAGGTTATAGATATCAGTATAACTCTACTGTGAAATGTTAGACTTGATTCAGGTTATAGATATCGGTATAACTCTACTATGAAATGTTAGACTTGATTTAGGTTATAGATATCAGTAAAGCTCTACTAAGAAATGTTAGATTTGATTCAGGTTATAGATATCAGTAAAGCTCTACTATGAAATGTTAGATTTGATTCAGGTTAGAGATATCAGTATAACTCTACTATGAAATGTTAGACTTGATTTAGGTTATAGATATCAGTAAAGCTCTACTAAGAAATGTTAGATTTGATTCAGGTTATAGATATCAGTAAAGCTCTACTGTGAAATGTTAAGATTTGGTTTAGGTAATAGAGATCAGTTAAACTCTACTATGAAATGTTAGATTTGATTTAGGTTATAGATATCAGTATAACTCTACTATGAAACGTTAGATTTGATTCAGGTTATAGATATCAGTATAACTCTATTATGAAATGTTAGATTTGATTCAGGTTATAGATATCGGTATAACTCTACTATTAAATGTTAGATTTGATTTAGGTTATAGATATCAGTAAAGCTCTACTATGAAATGTTAGACTTGATTCAGGTTATAGATATCGGTATAACTCTACTATTAAATGTTAGATTTGATTTAGGTTATAGATATCAGTAAAGCTCTACTATGAAATGTTAGACTTGATTCAGGTTATAGATATCGGTATAACTCTACTATTAAATGTTAGATTTGATTTAGGTTATAGATATCAGTAAAGCTCTACTAAGAAATGTTAGATTTGATTCAGGTTATAGATATCAGTATAACTCTACTGTGAAATGTTAGTCTTGATTCAGGTTATAGATATCAGTATAACTCTACTGTGAAATGTTAGACTTGATTCAGGTTATAGATATCAGTATAACTCTACTGTGAAATGTTAGACTTGATTCAGGTTATAGATATCAGTATAACTCTACTGTGAAATGTTAGACTTGATTCAGGTTATAGATATCAGTAAAGCTCTACTATGTAATGTTAGATTTGGTTTAGGTAATAGATATCAGTAAAGCTCTACTGTGAAATGTGTGATTACTGTACCACACTGTACACATGCCTACCTGGTTGTTACAGGACGATGATTACCGTAAGGCTGTGGAGGAGAGTGCCCAGATTGAACGTGTCTATAAGGGTTTGTTTGACATGACCATTGTCAACGACAGTTTTGAGGATGCCTATAAACAGCTGAGGATGGCACTCAACGACCTCGGCACTGAATCCCAATGGGTCCCCATCAACTGGGTATACTGAGAGGTCACAGGAGTTCAAGGTCACCAAGGTCAACAAAGGCTCAGGGCATGGCCTGCTATAACAAGAAATGGTGAACATTGTTTTGTATATGAACTCTTCAACAGCAGACAGACAGGAAGACTTAGAACTTGTTTTCAAGTTTTTCTGCTAATGAAGGTTCAAGCCTTTTGGCAGATGTCACCGGAGGATATGCTCTGACCTTGACCTTCACAAGGTCACCGCACAACATAAGCCAATCACCACATGTTTGCCTTATTCACTTCGGATGGAATGTTTTTAGTCTGATCATAAGGATTTGATGTGATGTCTCATTCTGTCTGAAAGCTTTTCTCCCAAATATGCATTAAATTATCGTTATTTTTGGTCCAATAAATGTTAACCAGGTTGTTCACAGTCTACCAAGGTAACTTTACCAGGTTGTTCACAGTCTACCAAGGTAACCTAACCAGGTTGTTCACAGTCTACCAAGGTAACCTAACCAGGTTGTTCACAGTCTACCAAGGTAACTTTACCAGGTTGTTCACAGTCTACCAAGGTAACCTAAATAGGTTGTTCACAGTCTACCAAGGTAACTTTACCAGGTTGTTCATTGTCTACCAAGGTAACTTTACCAGGTTGTTCACAGTCTACCAAGGTAACCTAACCAGGTTGTTCACAGTCTACCAAGGTAACCTAACCAGGTTGTTCACAGTCTACCAAGGTAACTTTACCAGGTTGTTCACAGTCTACCAAGGTAACCTAAATAGGTTGTTCACAGTCTACCAAGGTAACTTTACCAGGTTGTTCATTGTCTACCAAGGTAACTTTACCAGGTTGTTCACAGTCTACCAAGGTAACCTAACCAGGTTGTTCACAGTCAATGCTAGCTTAAAAACAAACCACTACAATTTTTCCTGTTTTTAATGGTTACAATAAGAACCAGATTCTGGTTTAAGCCGTTGGATTATTATGGTACTAATTATAGCCTTACAAGTTCACCAGGTCCTCGTTTGTTTCATCAATTGTTATTTATCATGTTCATTATATAATTCAACGAATGTGATTTATTTTGTTTTATTATCATTAGCTGAACAAGGATTAATAAGGAATTAGAATAATGACATGAAATATATATTCTGATCAAATTCAGATCCTTCACTCTGTTCCTCCACTATTCACCAAGGTTTATCATCTGACTGACTCCACATCAGGGGTCATGACCTGTGACCTTTTATTCCATACCTGTACACATGCTATGGGGTCATGACCTGTGACCTTTTATTCCATACCCATATGCTATGGGGTCATGACCTGTGACCTTTTATTCCATACCCATATGCTAAGGGGTCATGACCTAGTGACCTTTTATTCCATACCCATATGCTATGGGGTCATGACCTGTGACCTTTTATTCCATACCCATATGCTATGGGGTCATGACCTGTGACCTTTTATTCCATACCCATATGCTATGGGGTCATGATCTACTAGTGACCATTTAGTCCGTACCCAGACTGGGAAGTATAAACAAGGTTTGAATAAAATGAAATTGTAACAAGGAATTCCAGTATTAAGTAGAAATGTATGTGGAATACAATATCAACAATATATGTTTATTACTACTAATAACAATACAAGTTTCAATCTTTATTTTTATTTTTGTTAGACAAAAGAAAAACTGGTAAACATTGAATAAGATTCTTGATTTATCGGAGAGGCGTTCTTTAAGTTTTTACTTTTTTTTTTTTTTTAGAAAGTTTCAATAATTGTTTGTACTAAGGAATGGTTTGTGTTCCATGAGCCTCAATATTCCTCATATTGACATTAATAAACAATGCTTAGTTGAACATCTGTCAGTGGTAAGATAATTGGGATATATTACCAGATCAAAGTAGCTGGGTTTTATTTTGCAGAGCATTTTCATTTCAATCTTATGCCCTTTTTGTGGTGAACCGTGGACATATAGGGAGAGCATATTTACCGACTATCATGGCAGTTTAAAGCACACAGAAAATGATCAAAGAATTAATTAGTGTTCTTGTATTAATTGGTGTACTTGTATTAATTGGTGTACTTGTATTAATGAATTACTTGGATTAAGAAGATTTGAATTAACTGTAACTATAAATACTTATTCGTGACCAGAAAAGACATACTTAAACAATTATACCAGGTCATTCTCATCCTTCTCCTTTCCTTATTCTAGAAAGAAGGATTTTTCTTCAAATAGTGAATAAACATGTTGCACATGGAAGGACCCAGTGCATTCATGGTCCCGTAATATCATTATAATGGAGGATGTGGTTGTTTTCTTGTTATTTTTTGTTGGTTTTGTGTATTCGTAAATCATTTTATTTGTCTTATACAAATCATTTTCATGTAAAAAATATACAGCTGAAAGGCAAGTGCTACTGGTCCTACTGGTCCCAGGGTTCTACTGGTCTACTGGTCCTACTGGTCTACTGGTCCCAGGGTCCTACTGGTCCCAGGGTCCTACTGGTCCCAGGGTTCTACTGGTCTACTGGTCTACTGGTCCCAGGGTCCTAGTGGTCTACTGGTCCCAGGGTCCTACTGGTCTTACTGGTCTACTGGTCCTACTGGTCTACTGGTCCTACTGGTCTACTGGTCCCACTGGTCTACTGGTCCTACTGGTCCCACTGGTCTACTGATCCTACTGGTCCTACTGGTCTACTGGTCTACTGGTCCCACTGGTCCCACTGGTCTACTGGTCCTACTGGTCTACTGGTCCTACTGGTCCCACTGGTCTACTGGTCCTACTGGTCCAGTTTTTACACTGGTCTACTGGTCCCACTGGTCCCACTGGTCTACTGGTCCTACTGGTCTACTGGTCCTACTGGTCCCACTGGTCTACTGATCCTACTGGTCCTACTGGTCTACTGGTCTACTGGTCCCACTGGTCCCACTGGTCTTACTGGTCTACTGGTCTACTGGTCCTACTGGTCTTACTGGTCTACTGATCCCAGGGTCCTACTGGTCTACTGGTTCCTGGTCCTACTGGTCCCAGGGTCCTACTGGTCTACTGGTCCCAGGGTCCTACTTGTCTACTGGTTCCTGGTCCTACTGGTCCCAGGGTCCTACTTGTCTATGTACTGTCATTCTGTTGGCCTAACCTGATCCTGTTTGCCTTATTTTATTGTATCTGGTACTGACCTAAATTCTCATTTCAATATTAAAAACATAACCTTACCCTGTTTTTCTTATTTCATCCTATTACCTGTTTTCTGTTTTGCTGTTGACTTTAAATTATCTTGTTTTATTGTTGGTATTCCAGTTTTATGTGTGAGCTCTACTTGTAAGACATCTATGATAATTTTATGTCTGAGCTCTACTTGTAAGACATCTATGATAATTTTATGTCTGAGCTCTACATAAATCACAGGTACATTACCCAGTTTTTGTCTTGTTTTTCCTCAACACTTGATTGAATTGGCAGCTATGTATTCATGTTCCCATTGACACACCTGACAGCAGCACACTTCTAGTGAGGTGTTCCTGTTCCCATTGTCACACCTGACAGCAGCACACTTCTAATGAGGTTTTCCTGGTCCCATTGACACACCTGACAGCAGCACACTTCTAATGAGGTTCTCCTGTTCCCATTGACACACCTGACAGCAGCACACTTCTAATGAGGTTTTCCTGTTCCCATTGACACACCTGACAGCAACACACTTCTAGAGAGGTGTTCCTGTTCCCATTGTCAAACCTGACAGCAGCACTCTTCTAATGAGGTTTTCCTGTTACCATTGACACACCTGACAGCAGCACACTTCTAGTGAGGTTTTCCTGTTCCCATTGTCACACCTGACAGCAGCACAGTTCTGGTGAGGTGGTCCTGGTCCCATTGTCACACCTGACAGCAGCACACTTCTAGTGAGGTTTTCCTGTTCCCATTGTCACACCTGACAGCAGCACACTTCTAATGAGGTTTTCCTTTTCCCATTGACACACCTGACAGCAGCACACTTCTAATGAGGTTTTCCTGGTCCCATTGACACACCTGACAGCAACACACTTCTAGTGAGGTGTTCCTGTTCCCATTGTCAAACCTGACAGCAGCACACTTCTAATGAGGTTTTCCTGTTTCCATTGACACACCTGACAGCAACACAATTCTAGTGAGGAGTTCCTGTTTCAATTGACACACCTGACAGCAGCAAACTTCTAATGAGGTTTTCCTGGTCCCATTGACCCCCCTGACAGCAACACACTTCTAGTGAGGGGTTCCTGTTCCCATTGTCACACCTGGCAGCAGCACATTTCTAGTGAGGTGTTCCTGTTCCCCTTGTCAAACCTGACAGCAGCACTCTTCTAATGAGGTTTTCCTGTTTCCTTTGACACACCTGACAGCAGCACACTTCTAATGAGGTTTTCCTGTTCCCTTTGACACACCTGACAGCAACACAATTCTAGTGAGGTGTTCCTGTTCCCATTGTCACACCTGACAGCAGCACACTTCTAATGAGGTGTTCCTGTTCCCATTGACACACCTGACAGCAACACACTTCTAGTGAGGTGTTCCTGTTCCCATTGTCACACCTGACAGCAGCACACTTCTAGTGAGGTGTTCCCGTTCCCATTGACACACCTGACAGCAGCACACTTCTAATGAGGTTTTCCTTTTCCCATTGACACACCTGACAGCAGCACACTTCCAATGAGGTTTTCCTGTTCCCTTTGACACACCTGACAGCAACACACTTCTAGTGAGGTGTTCCTGTTCCCATTGACACCCCTGACAGCAGCACATTTCTAGTGAGGTGTTCCTGTTTCCATTGACACACCTGACAGCAGCACACTTCTAGTGAGGTGTTCCCGTTCCCATTGACACACCTGACAGCAGCACACTTCTAATGAGGTTTTCCTTTTCCCATTGACACACCTGACAGCAGCACACTTCTAATGAGGTTTTCCTTTTCCCATTGACACACCTGACAGCAGCACACTTCCAATGAGGTTTTCCTGTTCCCTTTGACACACCTGACAGCAACACACTTCTAGTGAGGTGTTCCTGTTCCCATTGACACCCCTGACAGCAGCACATTTCTAGTGAGGTGTTCCTGTTTCCATTGACACACCTGACAGCAGCACACTTCTAATGAGATTGTTTCTTGAAGTGTACAGAGATATGTACAGGGCTGTAAGTAGGTAAAACTTCGTGAGGCGACTGGAACCTAGGTAAGTGAGGATCCCAGTATTTTAACTATGCAGAGCTTGGGACACTGTACATACAATGTTATCATATCTTTTTATAACCTCCAAAATATTCCCACACCCATGTTTGTTTTCTGTCCGTATCCAGATTTGCCAAATATTAACAGACGCACGTAATCAAACCTTGTAAAAAGTGCAGGATGCTGTTCTCTCACCATTCTGTGTACTTTTGATTACAAAACTATTTACCTGAATTTTTCAAGCAAAATCACAGGCTGCAAAGACTTGGGTATAAATGAAATGGTTTAAGAGAACATATAACTATACGTCGTAATTATATTTAATTTTTTTACAATAATACAAGGCATGCTATTTATTGTAAACACCTACAAACAGGAATCTAACCTACTTTGGTATCAGAGGTACACACTGAAGTCAGTCTAAAAAACTGGGGGGGGGGGGGCACTCTTTATAACCAACCAGGAGTCAGCTCACCCCCGTGGATGGGCCCCACACCGAAGGTCAGAGGTCACACTATCGGGGATCATTCAAGGAGTCAAGAGTTCACATGTAAATGGGCCTGATTCCTCAGGTCATACCTGGGGTCAAGGGTCAGACCCCTGGTGAGAGTTCCCACCTTGAGTTGGGGTCGCCTTGTTTGTTGGTGTACAGTATAGATTGTATATTTTATTATAACAGCCAGTAGATATATTTTTGTGATCACTTTCACACTCCATTGTATATAGAATGTAGCTCGACTTGTTATATTTTGGTGCATATACCTAATACATAATTACATATCACTCTCTGGTTGGAAATTAATTGTATATATTGGAACGATCAATAAATTGTAAATAAATAATTTTATTTCGATTCTGTGTGTTTGTGTTGTCTGTTTGGAATACATGTATGTCTTATGAGCTTGGACCAAAATCTGTCCCCATACGTCCAAAGCTGGCGCAAAGATATAAATCCTGAGCTTCACCATATGGAGCGAAGCAGATGGAACGCTCTTCCCCTTGATTCGTATATCCATAAACAGTAGACATATGCTTGTCACATGACTGGACATCTTCTTGTAAAACTGGCAATCCTGGCCAATGGTCTCAATTACCACGCTGAAGAGGAGTGACGATAATTTAGAAGCTGCATGGCTCTGTAAGGGTCTACAAATGGTGCAGAGCAGGTCCAAGGAGTTTTAATGAGGGGAGCTAACCAATAGAGCAGGTCCAAGGGGTTTAATGAGGGGAACTAACCAATAGAGCAGGTCCAAGGAGTTTTAATGAGGGGACTTGGAGTTTTAATAAGAGGAGGTGACCAATAGAGCAGGTCCAAGGAGTTTTAATGAGGGGAGCTAACCAATAGAATCTGAAGTCGAGATAATTTTTTCATTTTTTTTTCCTGCTCGCAGCCATGAACCAGGGCCTATATAATAACAAGCAGCTATACAAGTTTATATTTTTTTATTATAAAAATTAAATCAGAAGATGTTCATATAAAATGTGGCACACATGAGTCTCTTTGGTAATATAGTTTCCTTGGCAACTGTTGCTGTGGTTACGTGCTGTCACCATTGAAATTTATGTCATCAAATGAAGCGTTTTCCTGCTCAGCATCACTTCCTGACTGATTGGTGGATGGGGACGGAGGTGGGCTGGATTTCTCTCCCTGTTTATCCCCTTTGAAATACATGGGGTTACTGAAGGTAGTGAAGGCCAAACCTGCCTCCTGGCTCCCTGGGACCCCTGGGCTGTATGGCTGGGTGGTATCCTGGAAAGCAAATATAAAGCAATAATTCCAAAATTAGGTGTTGTTAAAGCTTGTTTGGGATGTGGTTCATCAAAATCAAACTCAGTGTAATCTTTTAAAATCAAAATGCTTTTGTTATACTGTCAGGTTGTATGTTATACTGTCAGGTTGTATGGAGGAGATGAGATCTGTATGATCCCCTTCCCTGTACATAACTTACTGTATCTGTTATTCTGTCAGGTTGTATGGAGGAGATGGGATCTGTATGATCCCCCTCCCTGTACATACCTTACTGTATCTGTTATACTGTCAGGTTATATGGAGCAGATGAGATCTGTATGTTTCTCCCCCCTGTACATAACTTACTGTATCGGTTATACTGTCAGGTTGTATGGAGGAGATGATATCTGTATGATCCCCCTCCCTGTACATACCTTACTGTATCTGTTATACTGTCAGGATATATGGAGGAGATGAGATCTGTATGAACCCCCTCCCTGTACATAACTTACTGTATCTGTTATACTGTCAGGTTATATGGAGGAGATGAGATCTGTATGTTTCTCCTCCCTGTACATAACTTACTGTATCTGTTATACTGTCAGGTTGTATGGAGGAGATGAGATCTGTATGATCCCCCTCCCTGTACATAACTTACTGTATCTGTT
>NW_018479949.1:88503-88882 GCF_002113885.1 Mizuhopecten yessoensis | reverse complement strand
GGTCTTCAGCTAGCTATATATATATAGTGGTGGAGGACGAATCACCACGTAAGTACACGGTCTTCAGCTAGCTATATATATATAGTGGTGGAGGACGAATCACCACGTTAGTACACGGTCTTCAGCTAGCTATATATATATAGTGGTGGAGGACGAATCACCACGTTAGTACACAGTCTTCAGCTAGCTATATATATATAGTGGTTGAGGACGTATCACCACGTTAGTACACGGTCTTCAGCTAGCTATATATATATAGTGGTGGGGTACGAATCACCACGTTAGTACACAGTCTTCAGCTAGCTATATATATATAGTGGTGGAGGACGTATCACCACGTTAGTACACGGTCTTCAGCTAGCTATATATATATAGTGGT
>NW_018479949.1:63574-84526 GCF_002113885.1 Mizuhopecten yessoensis | reverse complement strand
TCCCCCTCCCTGTACATAACTTACTGTATCTGTTGCTGTCTGGTCGTATGATCCCCCTCCCTGTACATAACTTACAGTATCTGTTGCTGTCTGGTCGTATGTAACTTACTGTATCTGTTGCTGTCTGGTCGTATGTAAATGGCGGCGATGAGATCTGTATGTTTCCTCCTTCTCTGTATGTAACTGCAGTCCCAACACCTGGCTTTAGATCTTTAGCTTTCAGCAGCAGCTTCCTGCCAACGAGAAACAGAATATCTAAATGTGCATCAGATGAATATTTCATTGTCAAATACATTCACTGTACCCAGATCAGGATGGTTTGAAAATGGTAACCCCTCTCACTAATATAACCCAGGAAAACTTGCTTACTGACCCAACAGCACTGGTAGTGTGCATGTTAATATGTACAGTCCTGGTTGAAGATATCATTTTCAGAATAATAATAATAATACAATAATAATTTGAGGTTCTTATATACCGCTTTATCACAACCTAGTTTGTAGGTCGTCTCAAAGCGATTCACAAATTATTATCCGTGGTGATAGGGCCTTTGCAATCAGCCAATGGGTACAGCCAGTGCTGCCATTTTGGCGCTCACAGCTAGCATTTAACAATTCTAGCACTGCCCAACCACGTACTCATTTACAGCTGAGTAGACTGGAACAAGCGTAGTAAAGTATCTTGCTCAAAGATACAACACAGTGCCTGGCCTGGCATCCTACCACTAGACTACCATGCCTCCCTTCGGTCATGAGCCTGGCGTCCTACCACTAGACTACCGTGCCTCCAAATGACATTATATATAAGGCTTACATACTGTAGGAAGTTTCCTTTAACATATTTTATCCAGGCTCTGATCAATGTGTTATATTTGTCAGGGTTAAGAATTTGTAAAAACTGACATTTGAACACAGAATTTTTGTGCACCCACACAACCTTGAATACGACAGGTTATAAGTATTATGTTCTTTAGTTATGATATTCAAGGCTGTTCTTGTGCACCCAGACAACCTTGAATATGACGGGTTATAAGTATTATGTTCTTTAGTTATGATATTCAAGGCTGTTCTTGTGCACCCACACAACCTTGAATATGACAGGTTATAAGTATTTTGTTCTTTAGTTATGATATTCAAGGCTGTTCTTGTGCACAAAAATTCGGTGTTCAAATGTCAATATTTCAAACCAAATATTTTTAAACCAACTGTTTAACAATGGTCATAGTTCACATTGTTCTTTATACCTGGTCACCAAGTATCAACAACTTTTCTTCACTGGAATGAGCACAGATGAAATTCAAAGAGTTAACGCATGGAAACTACTAAAGGTGCCAAAACCAAGACTGGCAGCCATGAAGAATTTCGTTTCAAACTAGACATTAAGTGTTCAATTTATACCATAATGATCCATGTAGTAGGTGTCATGAAAATCAGAGCATACCAAGAGGAGTCACACATAGACACCTGAGTGTAGACAACACTGTTACTTCAAAAAGAATAAATCCCTACATGTCCCCTTAATTTCGCTGGTAAAATAATGTGTAAGTTTTTTTATCTATTAAATGTGTTATCTGAAGACACTGAAAAATCTGGGTATTGTGACATTAGCCTTAGACATGCACATCCATATCCACAAATTTATGAACACATTAAGATATTCATAAACACATTAAGATATTCATGAACACATTAACATATTAATGAACACATTAACATATTTATGAACACATTAACAAATTTATGAACACATTAAGATAATCAGGAACACATTAACATATTTATGAACACATTAACATATTTATGAACACATTAACATATTCATGAACACATTAACATATTTATGAACACACATGTCAATCAGCTGTGATTTTATTTTACTTACCCACGCTTCTTTAGGATCCAGAGGAAGAGGACGATACCACAGATGACAATAGAGAAGACGATGATGGGGATGATAATGGCAGTCATAGCTGTAACAGAATGGAAAAGGTTGGGAGAAATTGCCAAAATAACACTTTGTCCCATTGCAATCTTACATAAATTTCATGTTGAAATTGTTTATTTTAATTATCACAGCACAAACACAAACCGCACAAAAATTCTAGGATTTGAGTTGGATGTTTTTGTTTTGGTCTAACCTTTTACTTTTACAAGTAGTCTGATTTTGTATGAGTAGCTGACTCCGTAAACCTGATGATAAAGGTAACAGTTGGATCTACTATATCTTAATACTAAAACATTTTCTGCCCCGTTTTATTTTCACCCTTGATCGATAAGCTGAATTCAATACAGGGAACAATCATTATTAGCTCACCTGGCCCAAAGGGGCAAGTGAGCTTATGCCGTGGCGCACTGTCCGGCGTCCGTCTCGCGTCCGGCGTCAATATTTTGCTTTGAACAACTCCTTCTCAATAACCAAAAGGCCTAGGGTGATGATATTTGGCCAGAAGCAAACTGGGATGAAGGGCTACAAACTTTGTTAAAATAAATGACCTTCACCCATATTCAAGGTCACAGGGGTCAATTGTCTTAAAAAACCTTTAAACAACTTCTTCTGAATAACCAAAAGGCCCAGGGTGATAATATTTGGCCAGTAGTATGCTAAGATGAAGGGCTACAAAGTTTGTTCAAATTAATGACCTTCACCCATATTCAAGGTCACAAGGGTCAAATATATTAAAAACTTTAAACAACTTCTTCTCAATAACCAAAATGCCAAGGGTGATGATATTTGGTTAGTGGCATAATGAGATGAAGGGCTACCAAGTTTGTTCAAATGAATGACCTTCACCCATATTCAAGGTCACAGGGGTCAAATATGTTAAAAACTTTAAACAACTTCTTCTGAATAACCAAAATGCCCAGGGTGACGATATTTGGCCAGTAGCATGCTGAGATGAAGGGCTAAAACGTTTGTTCAAATGAATGACCTTCACTCATATTCAAGGTCATAGGTGTCAAATATGTTAAAAACTTTAAACAACTTCTTCTCAATAACCAAAACGCCCAGGGTGATGATATTTAGCCAGTAGCATGCTGAGATGAAGGGCTACAAAGTTTGTTCAAATGAATGACCTTCACCCATATTCAAGGTCACAGGGGTCAAATATGTTAAATTTTTTAGCCAACTTCTTCTGAATAACCAAAATGCCCAGGGAGATGATATTTGCCCAGTAACATGCTGAGATAAAGGGCTACAAAGTCTGTTCAAATGAATGACCTTCACCCATATTCAAGGTCACAGGTGTCAAATATGTTAAAAAACTTAAACAACTTCTCAATAACCCAAATGCCTAGGGTGATGATATTTGGTCAAAAGCATGCTGGGGTTAAGGGCTACCAAGTTTGTTCAAATTAATGACCTTCACCCATATTCAAGGTCACAGGTGTCAAATATGTTAAAAACCTTAAACAACTTCTCAATAACCCAAATGCCTAGGGTGATGATATTTGGTCAGAAGCATGCTGGGGTTAAGGGCTACCAAGTTTGTTCAAATGAATGACCTTCACCCATATTCAAGGTCACATGGGTCAATTGTTAAAAAATACCTTTAAACAACTTCTTCTGAATAACTAACAGGCCCAGGATGTTGATATTTAGTCTGTAGCATACTAGGATGAAGGGCTACCAAGTTTGTTTAAATGCATGACCTTGAATCATATTCAAGGTCACAAGGAGCAAATATGTTCAAAATGTTTAAACAACTTGTTCTGAATAACCGAAAGGCCCTGGATGTTGATATTTAGTCAGTTTCATGCTGGGATCAAGGACTACCATGTTTGTTAAAGTGAATGACTTTGACTTATATTCAAGGTCACAGGGGGCAAAATTGTTTAAAATCTTTAAACGACCTCTTCTGAATAACCATGGGTCCCAGAATGTTGATATTTTGCAAGTTGCATCCTGAGATGAAAGGCTATAAAATTTGTTCAACATAATGACCTTGTTCGACTTTCAATAACAGGGGTGAAATGTTTTAGAAAAAATTAACAGGTTCTTTTGAATGAATTTTTATTCATAAATACTGATATTTTGCCTGTAGCTTTATTACAGAACATTTTAAGGTTACAAGTTTGAGATTTTTCCCAGGTGAGTGATGCAGGCCCATTGGGCCACTTGTTATATGTAGTTATGCAATTGTAAAAGCAACATGAAGATATGATTATACAACATTTAGATATTGCTGTAAAACACCTGAGAGACAAAATTATGGCAGAACTAAAATAGAAGTTCACAGACTACAGTAAAATAATTTTTCAGCACATAGAATACATGTGCGTCCCCAACAACTATATATATATAGCTAGCTGAAGACCGTGTACTTACATGGTGATTCGTACCCCACCACTATATATATATAGCTAGCTGAAGACTGTGTACATACGCGGTGATACGTCCTCCACCACTATATATATATAGCTAGCTGAAGACCGTGTACTTACATGGTGATTCGTCCTCCACCACTATATATATATAGCTAGCTGAAGACCGTGTACTTACGTGGTGATTCGTCCCCCACCACTATATATATATAGCTAGCTGAAGACCGTGTACTTACGTGGTGATTCGTCCTCCACCACTATATATATATAGCTAGCTG
The DNA here is from genome assembly GCF_002113885.1 of Mizuhopecten yessoensis. Lineage (NCBI taxonomy): Eukaryota > Metazoa > Mollusca > Bivalvia > Pectinida > Pectinidae > Mizuhopecten > Mizuhopecten yessoensis. The sequence goes on along the minus strand of NW_018479949.1, from coordinate 79,926 downwards.
AAGACCGTGTACTTACGTGGTGATTCGTCCTCCACCACTATATATATATAGCTAGCTGAAGACCGTGTACTTACGTGGTGATTCGTCCTCCACCACTATATATATATAGCTAGCTGAAGACCGTGTACTTACGTGGTGATTCGTCCTCCACCACTATATATATATAGCTAGCTGAAGACCGTGTACTTACGTGGTGATTCGTCCTCCACCACTATATATATATAGCTAGCTGAAGACCGTGTACTTACGTGGTGATTCGTCCTCCACCACTATATATATATAGCTAGCTGAAGACCGTGTACTTACGTGGTGATTCGTCCTCCACCACTATATATATATAGCTAGCTGAAGACCGTGTACTTACGTGGTGATTCGTCCTCCACCACTATATATATATAGCTAGCTGAAGACCGTGTACTTACGTGGTGATTCGTCCTCCACCACTATATATATATAGCTAGCTGAAGACCGTGTACTTACGTGGTGATTCGTCCTCCACCACTATATATATATAGCTAGCTGAAGACCGTGTACTTACGTGGTGATTCGTCCTCCACCACTATATATATATAGCTAGCTGAAGACCGTGTACTTACGTGGTGATTCGTCCTCCACCACTATATATATATAGCTAGCTGAAGACCGTGTACTTACGTGGTGATTCGTCCTCCACCACTATATATATATAGCTAGCTGAAGACCGTGTACTTACATGGTGATTCGTCCTCCACCACTATATATATATAGCTAGCTGAAGACCGTGTACTAACGTGGTGATACGTCCTCCACCACTATATATATATAGCTAACTGAAGACCGTGTACTTACGTGGTGATTCGTACCCCACCACTATATATATATAGCTAACTGAAGACCATGTACTTACGTGGTGATTCGTCCTCCACCACTAATCTGATAGGTTTACTGACTTCACAGTAACGCCCTGTGTAACCTGTAACATAAACCATGTCTTATTTATAATCTATATTGCACATAAATAGTGTCTTATATATAAACTATATCGCACATAAATAGTGTCTGATGCATAAACTATATAGCACATAATTCGTATCTTATATATAAACTATGAAGCACATAATTCATGTCTTATATATATACTAAATAGCACATAATTTGTGTTATATATATTAACTATATATTAATCAACATATAAATCAGGTCTTATATATAAACCATTCTGAAATATGGACAGTACCACCAATAGTCTAATGTTTTAGGCCCAGTAACTTTGACATTGGAAACTTTTGTAAACCCTATTGAACATCAACATATCACAGTGTATACGTCTGTTGTGAACTTTGACCTTATCCAGTATCCATAAAAATATTTGCCATTCGTTTGGAAAAAATCTTTATTTAACTATATATGCCAACATTTGATCTACTCTGACCTACCCTCTATTGGTGAAATCTGACCTACCCTATATTGGTGAATTCTGACCTACCCTATATTGGTGAACGTTAGTCTACCCTATATTGGTGAACTCTGACCTACCCTATATAAGTGAACTCTGACCTGCCCTGTATCGGTTAACTCTGATCTACCCTTTATTGGTGAACTCTGACCTATTCTATATTCTATACTTATCCAGTATCCATAAAAATATTTGCCATTCGTTTGGAAAAAATCTTTATTTAACTATATATGCCAACATTTGATCTACACTACATGTATATTGGTGAACTCTGGCCTACCTTCTATTGGTGAACTCTGACCTGCCCTATATTGGTGAATTCTGACCTGCCCTATGGGTGAACTCTAGATCTGACCTACCCTCTATTGGTGAACTCTGACCTACCCTATATTGGTGAACTCTGACCTACCCTGTATTGGTGAACTCTGCCTACCCTCTATTGGTGAACTCTGACCTGCCCTATATTGGTGAATTCTGACCTGCCCTATGGGTGAACTCTAGGTCTGACCTACCCTGTATTGGTGAACTCTGACCTACCCTATATTGGTGAACTCTGACCTACCCTCTATTGGTAAACTCTGGTCTACCGTATATTGATGAACTTTGACCTACCCTGTATTGGTGAACTCTGCCTACCTTCTATTGGTGAACTCTGACCTACCCTATATTGATGAACTTTGACCTACCCTGTATTGGTGAACTCTGCCTACCCTATATTGGTGAACTCTAACCTACCCTCTATTGGTGAACTCTGACCTACCCTATATCGGTGAACTCTGACCTACCCTCTATTGGTGAAATCTGACCTACCCTATATTGGTGAATTCTGACCTACCCTATATTGGTGAACGTTAGTCTACCCTATATTGGTGAACTCTGACCTACCCTATATAAGTGAACTCTGACCTGCCCTGTATCGGTTAACTCTGATCTACCCTTTATTGGTGAACTCTGACCTATTCTATATTGGTGAACTCTGACCTACCCTCTATTGGTGAACTCTGACCTACCCTATATTGTTGAACTCTAAGCTGCCCTGTATTGGTGAACTCTGACCTACACTGTATTGGTGAACAATGACCTACCCTGTATAGGTGAACTCTAGTCTACCCTATATTGGTGAACTATGACCTACCCTGTATTGGTGAACTCTAGTCTACCCTATATTGGTGAACTTTGACCTACCCTGTATTGGTGAACTCTGACCTACCATCTATTAGTGAACTCTATTACCTACTTTATACAGTGAACTGTGATCTATCCTCGACTATAATGAAGACAGATCTATCCTGGGCTGTTATTTACTCTCTACAATGAACTTTGGCCTATAGTCTATCAATTAACTTTGGCCTATAGTCTATGCATGAACTTTGGCCTATAATTTATCAATGAACTTTGAGTTATTGTCCATTGTAAACTCAGAATTACAGTTCATAAGGAACTTGAACTTACCTCTATAGAGAAAACTGACCTACATTTTATTTGAAGATATCTGTACCCTGCACTATGACCTACCCTCAATGACCTATATTCAACTTTAACCTTTATATTGCACTTTGACTGGTGAACTTTGACCTAACCTTAAAATGATCCCTGGCCAATGCTTACTGAGAACCTACCTTGAATACACTGACAGCTGTAAGTCCTGTTGGAAGCCATTACACAGCGTCCATTGTTCAGACAGGAACACTTGGACGGGGAAGGTTTCGATGTTTCCCAGGCTGCAAGATAAGTAAACAGTGTCAAAAATGAAAATAATTTCAATATCTTCAATAATCCCAAGATCTCAATAATAAGCCAGACTGAGAAATTCTGAATTGAAAATGGGTCCAAATTTCAAAAAGTTTAAATAAATCTAAATTTGAGAAAAAAAGAAAAAAAACCCAAAGAATTTTAAATTTATCTTCAAATTAAAAGTTATGACTAGTAAAGTAGTAAATTCTTTAATGCCTACCTGCATCACACTGTATGTCGGAGTCATCAATGAATTGAGAGTGATCAGGACAAGCGCACGCCGAACCATTAGGTTTCAGCAAGCACAGATGGCTACACTTCTTACCGTCCTCTTCCAAACACCGATTTTTTACTACAACACAAAACATCACAGTATAAAATTCTTCCCTTCCTCTTCCCCACACACCAATTCTTTACTACAACACCAAATTTAATCATCTTCCAAGGGAACTAACTCCAACAAAAATATCACACTTATTGTGTAAAGCAGCAAGTTTCTATATTTCACAACCTTTTTTGTTTGTTTATCAGTCTTTCAATGTCCATGCATCTTATTTTAGAGAATTTCCTTTCTTCCCCTAAAACTTAAGCCTTTAGGCTTCTGGGTGCCCAATAAATCATCCCAGCATATCAACACTGAAACAAAATTGAAGCAAATCACCTGATAAATCATGACGTTTCGGGTGCATAATTCGGACACTAGAGGGCAGCAGAAGTCCAGTCTGTAGCGTGATGTTGACACCGCGACCAAATTTGTCCATCTTCATGACAGCCCCCATTTGTTGGGATGCCCAGTAAAGTGAACCTCCGAACACATCCAAACTGACGGGGTTATCCAGACCTGAAGTATATAAAGATTACACTCAAAATACAAACACACCTAAACTGACGGAGTTATCTAGACCTGAAGTATATAAAGAGTACACTCAAAATACAAACACACCTAAACTGACGGGGTTATCTAGACCTGAAGTATATAAAGAGTACACTCAAAATACAAACACACCTAAACTGACGGGGTTATCCAGACTTGTATGAAAAATACAACTTACCTGATAACTGTTAACTTGAATGAAGTGTAATAAACCTCGTTTAAGATCTATGTTATCTTGATAAAGTTAAATGACAATGAGAAATGATTGAAAAAACAAGAGGCCCAATGTCCTTAATAATTAACTGAGTTGTAGTACAATTGTTACTTGTTTTTGTTATACTGTCAGAAAAAAGTGAAACAATGAAATGTAATATAGTGAAATTCACCCCCTACCCAGAGAGAAATAGCTGAACCGGGTGGTTGAATTCAAAATTTTCAATAAGCACTTTTGGGCCTTTCCACTCAGGAAGAGTATTTGATTCTAGCATATCCAGGTCTGAAGATGAAGAATGTTGAAATTTTTGCCAATTTGAACCCTTTTGGCCCAACCTCTCAGGCCCTAAGGTTGAGCAAGGTTATTTATTTTGAAACCCAAACCATCAAACTACATTCACATGATAATACTTCCCACCAAATCTAAACTTTAACCCATTGAAAATAAGTCAAATATACACACCAAAGTGTTATTTCTCTATATAAACCATAATAAACTTTACAAATATACACACCAAAGTGTTATTTCTCTATATAAACCATAATAAACTTTACAAATATACACACCAAAGTGTTATTTCTCTATATAAACCATAATAAACTTTACAAATATACACACCAAAGTGTTATTTCTCTATATAAACCATAATAAACTTTACAAATATACACACCAAAGTGTTATTTCTCTATATAAACCATAATAAACTTTACAAATATACACACCAAAGTGTTATTTCTCTATATAAACCATAATAAACTTTACAAATATACACACCAAAGTGTTATTTCTCTATATAAACCATAATAAACTTTACAAATATACACACCAAAGTGTTATTTCTCTATATAAACCATAATAAACTTTACAAATATACACACTAAAGTGTTATTTCTCTATATAAACCATAATAAACTTTACACCTACCAACCCCCATCCCACCAGGAGGTATAGTCGACCCGGGGGCAATTAAATTCAAAATCATGATAAAGCACCTTAGGACCTTTCCATCAATGAAGAGTATTTGATTCCAGAATATCAGGGTCTGAAGAAGAAGATTGTTCAAGTTTTCGCCAATTTGACCCTTATTGGCCCCACCCTCAGGCCCTGGGGGTGATTCAGGGTCTGGATTTTCATACCATCAAACTATCATCACATGATGATAATTCCAACCAATTTTGAATTATACCCAGAAGTATTAATATTTCTCAGGTGGCCTAATAAGATTGGTATATACAACTGACTACCTATGACCCTATGCTCTTAATTCCTTGACCTTTTGACATTTACTCTGTGACCTTTAAGCCTTAGTTTTGTACCAATGCAGAAAACACAACCTCTAGCAATACAAATGGCACAACGACCTTGAAAGAATAACAAATTTAATGACCCCCATGACCTTTACATACCAACAAATTGGACCAACAAATTGGACCACTCACCTTTGCCAACCACAATGACTCTGTCTGACCCGTCCAGTTTGATGGACTCGATCAGATTTTCCTTGGAGTCACACCAGTATAGTCGATCATCCATGTGGTCATCTAGAGTCAGTCCAGTCGCTCGACCCAGCCGTGTTGAGATCAAGACTGACCGCTTCTCACCGGTCATCCAGGCCTGCTCTATCTTAGGACTAGTGCTGCCGGCATCTGTCCAGTACAGCAAACTAATGGGGAAAATAACGTCCAGTACAGCAAACTAATGGGGAAAATAACGTCCAGTACAGCAAACTAATGGGGAAAATAACATTACATTGTCCAGTATAGCAAACTAATGGGGAAAATAACGTCCAGTACAGCAAACTAATGGGGAAAATAACATTGCATCATCCAGTACAGCAACCTAATGGGGAAAATAGCATTACATTGTCCAGTACAGCAAACTAATGGGGAAAATAACATTACATTGTCCAGTACAGCAAACTAATGGGGAAAATAACGTCCAGTACAGCAAACTAATGGGGAAAATAGCATTACATCGTCCCTTTATTCAAGTATTTTACATTGTCTTGAATGACGGCATATGTAGGGTAGGGCAGTCTCATGTAGGACAGTAGTACGTTGGAAATATTGTTATCTTGACAACAGTAACATTGTAAACATTGTTATCTTGACAACAGTAACATTGTTATCTTGACAACAGTTACTTTGTTATCTTGACAACAGTAACATTGTTATCTTGACTAATGGGGAAAATAACGTCCAGTACAGCAAACTATTGGGGAAAATAGCATTACATCGTCCCTTTATTCAAGTATTTTACATTGTCTTGAATGACGGCATATGTAGGGTAGGGCAGTCTCATGTAGGACAGTAGTACGTTGGAAATATTGTTATCTTGACAACAGTAACATTTTAAACATTGTTATCTTGACAACAGTAACATTGTTATCTTGAGAAGATAACAATGTTTACAATGTTACTGTTGTCAAGATAACAATATTTCCAACGTACTACTGTCCTACATGAGACTGCCCTACCCTACATATGCCGTCATTCAAGACAATGTAAAATACTTGAATAAAGGGACGATGTAATGCTATTTTCCCCAATAGTTTGCTGTACTGGACGTTATTTTCCCCATTAGTCAAGATAACAATGTTACTGTTGTCAAGATAACAATGTAACTGTTGTCAAGATAACAATGTTCACAATGTTACTATTGTGAAGAAGGGTGAGTTATCCCCCCTAAACATCATTGCAGTCAACACTTAACTAGGGGAGATAACTCACCCTAGTTAAGTGTTGACTGTAATGAGGTGGAGGAGAGATAACTCACTCTAGTTAAGTGTTGACTGTAATGAGGTGTAGGGGAGACAACTCACCCTAGTTAAGTGTTGACTGTAATGAGGTGGAGGAGAGATAACTCACTCTAGTTAAGTGTTGACTGTAATGAAGTGTAGGGGAGACAACTCACCCTAGTTAAGTGTTGACTGTAATGAGGTGGAGGAGAGATAACTCACTCTAGTTAAGTGTTGACTGTAATGAGGTGTAGGAGAGATAACTCACTCTAGTTAAGTGTTGACTGTAATGAGGTGTAGGGGAGATAACTCAACCTAGTTAAGTGTTGACTGTAATGAAGTGTAGGGGAGATACCTCCCCCTAGTTAAGTGTTGACTGTAATGAGGTGTAGGGGAGACAACTCACCCTAGTTAAGTGTTGACTGTAATGAAGTGTAGGGGAGATACCTCCCCCTAGTTAAGTGTTGACTGTAATGAGGTGTAGGGGAGACAACTCACCCTAGTTAAGTGTTGACTGTAATGAGGTGGAGGAGAGATAACTCACTCTAGTTAAGTGTTGACTGTAATGAAGTGTAGGGGAGACAACTCACCCTAGTTAAGTGTTGACTGTAATGAGGTGGAGGAGAGATAACTCACTCTAGTTAAGTGTTGACTGTAATGAGGTGTAGGAGAGATAACTCACTCTAGTTAAGTGTTGACTGTAATGAGGTGTAGGAGAGATAACTCACTCTAGTTAAGTGTTGACTGTAATGAAGTGTAGGGGAGATACCTCCCCCTAGTTAAGTGTTGACTGTAATGAGGTGTAGGAGAGATAACTCACTCTAGTTAAGTGTTGACTGTAATGAGGTGTAGGGGAGATAACTCAACCTAGTTAAGTGTTGACTGTAATGAAGTGTAGGGGAGACAACTCACCCTAGTTAAGTGTTGACTGTAATGAGGTGGAGGAGAGATAACTCACTCTAGTTAAGTGTTGACTGTAATGAGGTGTAGGGGAGATAACTCAACCTAGTTAAGTGTTGACTGTAATGAGGTGTAGGGGAGATAACTCAACCTAGTTAAGTGTTGACTGTAATGAGGTGTAGGGGAGACAACTCACCCTAGTTAAGTGTTGACTGTAATGAGGTGGAGGAGAGATAACTCACTCTAGTTAAGTGTTGACTGTAATGAAGTGTAGGGGAGATAACTCACCCTAGTTAAGTGTTGACTGTAATGAGGTGTAGGGGAGACAACTCACCCTAGTTAAGTGTTGACTGTAATGAGGTGTAGGAGAGATAACTCACCCTAGTTAAAGAGGGGATAACTCACCCTAGTTAAGTGTTGACTGCAATGATGTTTAGGGGGGATAACTCACCCTTCTTCACAATAGTAACATTGTGAACATTGTTATCTTGACAACAGTTACATTGTAAACATTGTTATCTTGACAACAGTTACATTGAAAACATTGTTATCTTGACAACAGTAACATTGAGAACATTGTTATCTTGACAACAGTAACATTGTGAACATTGTTCTCTTGACAACAGTAACATAGGAATGTCATTATCTTAACAACAGTATATTTGGAATATCATTAACTTGATAACAGTAACATTGTTATCTTGACAACAGTAACATTGTGAACATTGTTATCTTCACAACAGTAACATTGTGAACATTGTTATCTTGACAACAGTAACATTGTGAACATTGTTATCTTGACAACAGTAACATTGTGAACATTGTTATCTTCACAATAGTAACATTGTGAACATTGTTATCTTGACAACAGTAACATTGTGAACATTGTTATCTTCACAACAGTAACATTGTGAACATTGTTATCTTGACAACAGTAACATTGGTAACATCATTATCTTGACAACAGTAATATTGGTAACATCATTATCATGACAACAGTAATATTGGTAACATCATTATCTTGACAACAGTATCATTGGTAACATCATTATCATGACAACAGTAACATAAGGAATATCCTTATTTAACGATATTGCAGGCAAAGTTTTTCTTCCACCTTTTCTGATTTGTCACCCAGCTAAGTGTTGACTGCAATGATGTTTAGGGGAGATAACTCATCCAGTTAAGCGTGACTGTAATGAGGTGTAGGGGGGATAACTCATCCAAGTTAAGTGTTGACTGTAATGAGGTGTAGGGGAGACAACTCACCCTAGTTAAGTGTTGACTGTAATGAAGTGTAGGGGAGATAGCTCATCCCCCTTAAGTGTTGACTGCAATGATGTTTAGAGGGGATAACTCACCCTAGTTAAGTGTTGACTGCAACGAGGTGTAGGGGAGATAGCTCATCCCAGTGAAGTGTTGACTGTAATGAAGTGTAGGGGAGATAACTCATCCAAGTTAAGTGTTGACTGCAATGATGTTTAGGGGGGATAACTCACCCTAGTTAAGTGTTGACTGTAATGAAGTGTAGGGGAGACAACTCACCCTAGTTAAGTGTTGACTGTAATGAGGTGTAGGAGAGATAACTTTCCCTAGTTAAGTGTTGACTGTAATGAGGTGTAGGGGAGATACCTTTCCCTAGTTAAGTGTTGACTGTAATGAGGTGCAGGGGAGATAACTCACCCTAGTTAAGTGTTGACTGTAATAAAGTGTAGGGGAGATAACTCACCCTAGTTAAGTGTTGACTGTAATGAGGTGTAGGGGAAATAACTCACCCTAGTTAAGTATTGACTGTAATGAGGTGTAGGAGAGATAACTCACTCTAGTTAAGTGTTGACTGTAATGAGGTGCAGGGGAGATAACTCACCACAGTTAAGTGTTGACTGTAATGAGGTGCAGGGGAGATCATACTTACCCCAGTTTAGGGTTCACAACGATTGCCAGTGGGTGAACCAAGTTATCACTAATTAAGGTTTTCTGGTATCTACCATCGTCAAGGGCAACTGACACAGTGCGGCGACTTGAATCCGTCCAGTATATGTTTCTGTGCATAGTCAATTTATTTGATATTAAAATATATTTCACACATTTATGAATTGAATCTTATGTTTCAGACAGCCTATAAATCGAGTGAGATAATTTCAAAACCTCAAATTAGAATATTCATTAAAGTCTATAATTATCAGTTATTGTGAGAAAAATACACAAATAAACTTTTTTGTTATAAGTTACAATTAAATTGATTATATGAATGGGTGATTTCATTTCAACTGTTTTATTGGTTATAAGATATCGTAACTTAAACAAGTACTTTGTGACCCAGTCAATGGCGATGCCCTCAACCTGGGTCACGTCTGCGTTTAAATCCTGTGGACGGGGTGGACCTCCATTATTTATGTCATCTGGAATTCCTGCCCGCTCAATCTTCATCAAGGACAGATCGGAGAAGTAGAGGAGACGACGGTCTGCGTCAACGTCCAGCGCCCCCATGTGGCGCCCCCAGCTCAGTGTTCCTGAGTACGCTTTTTTGTCAGGGATGATTTGACGTACTTCATGGCCGCTCGTGAAATAGATGAGCATCTGTCCACCTTAAACAAGAAAACCTGGATTAAAATTTAGCAATCCAGAACTGCTAACTACAGATGAAATATAGAATTTTTTCTTTTCATCCTTTAGACTGTTCACTTGTTCAAGAACAAAATCAGAATGAGGATGAAAATTGTTGAAAACAGTTTGTACAAAAACGACATGTCTTATGACTCAAGTTAAACATATATCAATTTATCAAGTACAAAATTGTGTATTTTCATGAACACAGTTATACAGGTCTTTCTCCCACCTCTACATATGTAAGACTAAGAATCTCATACATATATTTAGAAGAAAGGGGTAGTTCTAGTCTAGGGGTTTCTGTTGGACCTGGAGTGATACCTGAGGCTGTGCCAAATTAGGATGACAATATCTGATCCTAAACTTACAAGGATGAAAGAGAGTCCTATCTAGTCCTACTAGACAAACCTGTTTCACTATGTTACTGACGACATCTACAGGTAGAATTCCCAAACCCCTTTAACACATTTGATCATTAATACACACAGGGCACATCCCTTCCGTTTGCGTCATCCTTCCATACTGAGTCTTATGTCCATTAACATTTAATCTTTAAACTTTTTAATCGCCACACTTCAAATTTTCAAAATGAACATTGATGTATACAAATCTTATTGTCCTTCCTTGCTGAAAGTGTCAGTCTAAATTTTCTTAAAAACTTTGAATTCACAATTTATATTTATTAGATAGATACTATGTATCTCACAAATTATGACCAATTTATTCTCAACAATAGCAAGGGGGCCCATATATTTGACACCTGACTCCTGTGACATTGAAAGTAGGTCAAGGTCATATCTTTGATGCAACTTTGTACCACTCTATCCCAACATGCTATTTGCCAACTGCCATCACCCTGGCACTTTCACATGTATCAAAAACAAAATTGAAGAGGACTTTGACCTTAAAAGGTCATTAGGTCATTAACCGGAGGAAACTTTATACTACTCTATCCCAGCATGCTATTGGTCAAATATCATCACTCAGGGCCTCCTGGTATTGTGGAAGAAGTTGTTAAAAGATATTTACATATTTGGCCAATGTGACCTTGAAAGTAGGTCAAGGTCATTTATTTGAGCAACTTTATATCACTCTGTCCCAGGTACCTACTGGCCGGATATCATTTCTCTTGGTCTCTTGGTTATTTAAAAGAAAATGTTTAAAGGTTTTAAAATCATTTGACCCTTGTGATCTTTAAAGAAGTTTTCAGAGAAAACAAGAGAAAAAACATATAAGTAACAAATAAAAGAGGGTTTCAGAAGTATTTAAAGGTTATTTACACATTTGATGCCTGTGACTTTCAAAGTAGGTCAAGATCATTTATTTGAAGACAGTTTATAGCACCGTATCACAGCATACTACTGGCAAATCATCATCACCAATTGTGTTTTAGTTATTCAGAAGAAGGCTTTCAAACATTTTAACACATTTGACAGTTCAAAGCATCTCAGGTCCCTACTGGCAAAATATCATCACCCTGGGCCCCCTGGTTATTCAGAAGAAGTTGTTTAAAGATTTTTTTTATATATTTAACCAATGTTGCCTTGAAGTGAGGTCAAGGTCATTTATTGGAGGAAACTATATAGTATTCCATCCAAGGTACCTAAAGGCCAAATATCATTTATCAAGGCCTCTTGGTTATATTCAGAAGAAGCTGTTGTTTAAAGGTCTTGACATATTTGATCCCTGTCAACTTTGAAAGTACGTCATGGTCATTTATTTGAGGACCCTGTATAGCACTCTGTCCCAGATACCTACTGGTGACATATCAATGATCCTAGGTCCTCCAGTTCTTAAGAAGAAATTGTTCAAAGAAAAAGTTGACACATACCATGTCAGCTAAAAACTATCATGAATAAATATCTCCTCTGAAATCCTGTTAAGAAAGGTTTTGACAAAATTGTGATCGGTGAACTGACCTTTAGGTTTACAGTGTGTGCCTTTCCCTTTGACGTCATGGAAACCATCCGTACACAAACATTTGTAGGATCCCTTCACGTTTTTACACTGCTGTGCACAGAATGTCCCCCAGCGTGCGCACTCGTCAACATCTGTAAATCAACACAAAGTTAAGTCACGAGAAGCAAGCAGAATACACTATCACTGTGTCCTAAGTATAAACCTTCGTCCTTCCACCCTTAGGTCCCAACATCCCTTCCAGTTACTTGATTTATCAGAAAACACCATATTCCTTCTAAAATTGTAATACTTGATTTGATTTATCAGAAAACATTCCCATATGCCTTCTAAAATTGTAATACTTGATTCATCAGAAAACATCCCCATATTCCCTCTAAAATTGTAATACTTGCAGGGTTGCCAACCTCTAAGGAGTCCAGTGTGGGAGATCTCCCTCCACTGAGTTTTCTTAAGTGTGAGACTTTTGACGGCGTCGCGGCGTAACATCTTTTTCAGGTGTTAAGATAACATTTACCTATGTATCAAACAAATCCTGGCTTTCACTGATTACTGTAACATCTGCATTGTTGATCTTTTTACTTCAAGATCTTTGCAGGAAATAAAAACAAATAATTTTTTGCAGATATATATTAAATTTTTATTTATCACACAAACAACTTGACATCAGAAATGCAACACATTATAATCAACAGACTTTCTTGTAACAATTTCTTTCTTGGCTAGAACAGGTACCAGTCACTTTTTTATTTTACTGTCAATACTGCTACTATGGCATGGGATGTTCCATGACCTGTCAAAAAAAAATAACAGTTCATATTAAAAGCAAGAAATTTACCATAGTAGTAATATGAAAAGTTCATTAACATAAAAGATAAAAAAAAATATGATAATTTGACAGTGAAAAATATTTTCCAATTATTTCTGGCTGGGCCTACTACAGTATCCAAAGCAACAAACAGACCCTGATCATTTACTTGTACCATGTTTGCAATCTGATTTAATTTATTTGTTGCATGATTATGTATACCTACGTACTACGTCTATCCAATATGCCAAAGCACTTCATGAAACTCGTTTTTTTTTTTCATCACATCAGATTGAAAAGTGTTTAGTTCTACAAGTCTTTGGTGCGTTAACGTTACATCATATTCACCACTTATACTGCAAAAATAACTTCGAACTTTTCATCAGTCATTCGTCTGTTCGTGTTTCAAGAATCGTTTTCTCTTAATATTTGTGAAGACACGACCCGACAACAATATTTCCTCATACACGACAACATTATGAGTAGAACTTTCCAGCGCGATAGGTATGTTCAATATTAAGGTTACGAGTGAAAACAACTCACCTTACGATATTATTTACATTCGTTTCCACCGGATGTAAAGCGACACCTCGTCATCAGCTCACTTCCAAAGCACAACATTGCAATAGGAGTTGTTTCCCTTTGTACGGTCCAAGCTATACATTGCCGATTTATGGCTTCGCGTGGGATGGAGGGAGACTATTTTCGAATGCGTGATATGTATGGCTCACGTGGCGTGAGACATGCTTAAGCGTGAGTGAGGACGTTTTTAGGACGTTTTAGCGTGAGGTTTTGTCTCACGCCGTGAGAGTTGGCAACCCTGTACTTGATTCATCAGAAAACAATCAAGAATGAGTGAGGGGCAAACGCCCACAAGTCCCAGCGTTTGTAATTTTTCTACCCATGATGCATCATTCTCCCAATTAACTTTAACACATGAAGAGGATATTTGGAGTGTTTTAATGCACCACTTGATGTTAATAAGGACTGCACAATAATATATGACCCTTCTTTAATTTGAAGGAGGATCATAATTTATGTAACATACAAACATCAAGGGCCATAACTCTATAAAATATTTAATTCAAGTGAATATTTTACTGAATGAGAAGGACAAGGCTTCGTCTGGCATAAATAGATCAAAGACAATAGTATACTACTGTATACTGGGAAAATTTCCAAGCTGTTTATTTATTTATTTATTTTTTTGTCCTGCATATTTATCATATCAGTGTACAGTTGTAGGAGATCAAATGTGGAGAATGAAATGAACACAGGGTGAATATAGATCTTACAAGTGTAGGGCGAGAGTGTGCTATATATCAATGGAAACAACACAGCAGCCAGGACAAGCTTATGTGATGGTTAATGTAAATCAAACTTCTATTCCTGTATTTAACTTTTGGGGTAACCTGCACTACATTGTGTCTACAGGTATAGAGGTTCCCCAATAAGTTTGCAGACATTTTTCTCCCCAAACATTCAGATATTATATGAAAACCTTCTCTTGGAATGCATTATACCTGTTTCCGATCTGGGAAATGATTGCCACAAACTATGACGTCACAATGAAAGGTGAAGTCGCAAGGCATTGTTACATGACGTCATAATTAGAAAATTGACCAATGAAATAACGTGCAGGGTGCTACGCACTAGTGGGTAACCAAAATTATTATATGCTTGAAAATTTCTAGCAATCACATTGGCCGGATCCTATATACGTGACCATTCCTCAAAAACTTATGTAGACTGGTTATCCGGTGAATATCGATTTCTAAATATAGCTTATACGGAAATTCCCCTCACCCTGTTAACCCGGTTAACACAAACAAGGCCACGCGACACGCAGTGCGAGTCCTCCATGCTTATCTTAAGGAAAATAACCTTGGCAATGTTTTAAAATGCTACGATGCCGAACTATTGGATTCAACCCTGGCTAAATTTTACATGGATAACCTTGATTTTTATTTAATTTTATTGTTGAAGCATATAATAAAACAGTTATGGGCTTTTGTGCTGGTAAATATGATGTGAAATGAACTTGAAATAATGATATTAACCTCAGCTTCGCCTCAGTCAATATCACTTTTTCAGGTTCATATCACATCATATTCACCAGCACAAAAGTCCATAATTGTAAAATATTTAACAATTCCTAGCAGGTTTATCCAATGAGTCAGAAGTGAGGAAACTTATAGTGGTTGTGGAAGTGAGGAAACCTACAGTGGTTGTTGGAGTGAGGGAACCTGTAGTGGTTGTGGAAGTGAGGAAACCTACAGTAGTTGTTGGAGTGAGGAAACCTGTAGTGGTTGTTGGAGTAAGGAGACCTGTAGTGGTTGTGGGAGTGAGGAGACCTACAGTGGTTGTGGGAGTGAGGAAACCTATAGTGGTTGTGGGAGTGAGGAAACCTACAGTGGTTGTGGGAGGGAGGAAACCTACAGTGGTTGTGGGAGTGAGGAAACCTACAGTGGTTGTGGGAGGGAGGAAACCTACAGTGGTTGTGGGAGTGAGGAAACCCACAGTGGTTGTGGGAGTGAGGAAACCTACAGTGGTTGTGGGAATGAGGAAACATACAGTGGTTGTGGGAGTGAGGAAACCTACAGTGGTTGTGGGAGTGAGGAGACCTGTAGTGGTTGTGGGAGTGAGGAGACCTGTAGTGGTTGTGGGAGTGAGGAAACCCATAGTGGTTGTGGGAGTGAGGAAACCTACGGTGGTTGTGGGAGTGAGGAGACCCATAGTGGTTGTGGGAGTGAGGAAACCTACAGTGGTTGTGGGAGTGAGGAGACCTGTAGTGGTTGTGGGAGTGAGGAAACCCATAGTGGTTGTGGGAGTGAGGAAGCCTACAGTGGTTGTGGGAGGGAGGAAACCTACAGTGGTTGTGGGAGTGAGGAAACCTACAGTGGTTGGGGGAGTGAGGAAACCTACAGTGGTTGTGGGAGTGAGGAAACCCACAGTGGTTGTGGGAGTGAGGAAACCTACAGTGGTTGTGGGAGGGAGGAAACCCATAGTGGTTGTGGGAGTGAGGAAGCCTACAGTGGTTGTGGGAGGGAGGAAACCTACAGTGGTTGTGGGAGTGAGGAAACCTACAGTGGTTGTGGGAATGAGGAAACCTACAGTGGTTGT
>NW_018479949.1:0-61827 GCF_002113885.1 Mizuhopecten yessoensis | reverse complement strand
ATCAAACTGTCCTACTATCCAGTCACCACTAATCAAACTGTCCTACTATCCAGTCACCACTTATCAAACTGTCCCACTATCCAGTCAACACTAATCAAACTGTCCCACTATCCAGTCAACACTAATCAAACTGTCTTTCTATCTAGCCACACATTATTCCGTTGAATGGTCTAACTTGGTACGATAAACCAGCTATCTTGCACTCTTGTTACTGTAGCTGAATGGTCAACAATGGTGACAGAATTGTTTTAGAACTTGACATGTTTTATCACCCACTTTTGTGTATGAAAGATACATATGTCCTATGGGGAACACCCGTTAAGAGTTTGTAGTTTGACGGTGTTTTATTATGACGTCACAATTCAAAACACGTCAAACCATCATTTGACTGAGTGTGGCAAGTGACATCACATCCAGAAAATAAGAATTGTCTGGAAAATTCGCTGTATTTGGTGTTGCTTCTACATTGTCTTTTTCCTGTATTACCAACATAATTATTGTTTAAGAGGTGAAAATAAAATGAGTCTATCATTATATAGGGTTGTGGGGTATGGGTTTCTTCACCCTAAGGTAGTCTCTATTCAATAAGATGAAAATTTTATATCATAAACGATGAAAAAAAGATAACATCTATTATATATAGGACTACTAACTAATGTATCTTAATTAAATATAGTATGTGGGTACCGTGTTGTCACACTGGAACTGATTGGTGGGACAGAAACGGTTGCCAGGGTAACGGGGTGGACAGGATTGCTCGTCCCAGGCGTCTTTACAATCTCGCTGACCATCACATACAGACTTGTTACTGATACAGTGACCACTCGGGCACTGAACCTGGTCAGTCTGGCACTTGTGGTACTCTGTAAGATAAAACAGGGGAGGTAATTTAGTATAACTTAGATAAGTCAGTGTAAACAGCTTAAGGCGACACTGGGGAGGTAATTCAGTACAACTTAGAAAGTCAGAGTGAACAGCTTAAGGCAAAACAGGGGAGGTAATTCAGTATAACTTAGATAAGTCAAAGTGAACAGTTTAAGGCAACACAGGGGAGGTAATTCAGTGTAACTTAGATAAGTCAAAGTGAACAGTTTAAGGCAACACAGGGGAGGAAACTCAGTATAACTTAGATAAGTCAGAGTGAACAGCTTAAGGCAATACAGGGGAGGTAATTCAGTATAACTTAGATAAGTCAAAGTGAACAGTTTAAGGCAACACAGGGGAGGTAAATCACTATAGCTTAGATAAGTCAGTGTAAAAAGCTTCCGGCAGCACAGGGGAGGTTATTCAGTACAACTTAGAAAGTCAGAGTGAACAGCTTAAGGCAAAACAGGGGAGGTAATTCAGTATAACTTAGATAAGTCAGAGTGAACAGCTTAAGGCAAAACAGGGGAGGTAACTCAGTATAACTTAGATAAGTCAGAGTGAACAGCTTAAGGCAACACAGGAATGCAATTCAGTTTAACTTAGATAAGTCAAAGTCAACAGCTTAAGGTAAGAAAATTGTGTTTAACTGAGACAAATTAGAGAAGAGGAGTTTATTCTTTTTTACTAAGAGAGGTCAAAGCTGTAGTGAAGGCAGTCCTCATCACTAAAGGCAGCCTACTGTAATGAAGGCAGTCCTCACCACTATTGGTGGCCTACTGTAGTGAAGGCAGTCCTCACCACTATAGGTGGCCTACTGTAGTGAAGGCAGTCCTCACCACTATAGGCAGCCTACTGTAGTGAAGGTAGTCCTCACCAATATTGGCGGCCTACTGTAGTGAAGGTAGTCCTCACCACTGTAGGCAGCCTACTGTAGTGAAGGCAGTCTTCACCACTAATGGTGGCCTACTGTAGTGAAGGCAGTCCTAACCACTATAGGCAGCCTACTGAAGTGAAGGCAGTCCTCACCACTATTGGTGGCCTACTTTAGTGAAGGTAGTCCTCACCACTATTGGTGGCCTACTGTAGTGAAGGCAGTCCTCACCACTATTGGTGGCCTACTGTAGTGAAGGCAGTCCTCACCACTATTGGTGGCCTACTGTAGTGAAGGCAGTCCTCACCACTATTGGTGGCCTACTGTAGTGAAGGCAGTCCTCACCACTATTGGTGGCCTACTGTAGTGAAGGCAGTCCTCACCACTATTGGTGGCCTACTGTAGTGAAGGCAGTCCTCACCACTATTGGTGGCCTACTGTAGTGAAGGCAGTCCTCACCACTATTGGCGGCCTACTGTAGTGAAGGCAGTCCTCACCACTATTGGCGGCCTACTGTAGTGAAGGCAGTCCTCACCACTATTGGCAGCCTACTGTAGTGAAGGCAGTCCTCACCACTATTGGCAGCCTACTGTAGTGAAGGCAGTCCTCACCACTATTGGCAGCCTACTGTAGTGAAGGCAGTCCTCACCACTATTGGCAGCCTACTGTAGTGAAGGCAGTCCTCACCACTATTGGCAGCCTACTGTAGTGAAGGCAGTCCTCACCACTATTGGCAGCCTACTGTAGTGAAGGCAGTCCTCACCACTATTGGCAGCCTACTGTAGTGAAGGCAGTCCTCACCACTATTGGCAGCCTACTGTAGTGAAGGCAGTCCTCACCACTATTGGCAGCCTACTGTAGTGAAGGCAGTCCTCACCACTATTGGCAGCCTACTGTAGTGAAGGCAGTCCTCACCACTATTGGCAGCCTACTGTAGTGAAGGCAGTCCTCACCACTATTGGCAGCCTACTGTAGTGAAGGCAGTCCTCACCACTATTGGTAGCCTACTGTAGTGAAGGCAGTCCTCACCACTATTGGTGGCCTACTGTAGTGAAGGCAGTCCTCACCACTATTGGCAGCCTACTGTAGTGAAGGCAGTCCTCACCACTATTGGCAGCCTACTGTAGTGAAGGCAGTCCTCACCACTATTGGCAGCCTACTGTAGTGAAGGCAGTCCTCACCACTATTGGCAGCCTACTGTAGTGAAGGCAGTCCTCACCACTATTGGCAGCCTACTGTAGTGAAGGCAGTCCTCACCACTATTGGCAGCCTACTGTAGTGAAGGCAGTCCTCACCACTATTGGCAGCCTACTGTAGTGAAGGCAGTCCTCACCACTATTGGCAGCCTACTGTAGTGAAGGCAGTCCTCACCACTATTGGCAGCCTACTGTAGTGAAGGCAGTCCTCACCACTATTGGCAGCCTACTGTAGTGAAGGCAGTCCTCACCACTATTGGCAGCCTACTGTAGTGAAGGCAGTCCTCACCACTATTGGCAGCCTACTGTAGTGAAGGCAGTCCTCACCACTATTGGTAGCCTACTGTAGTGAAGGCAGTCCTCACCACTATTGGTGGCCTACTGTAGTGAAGGCAGTCCTCACCACTATTGGCAGCCTACTGTAGTGAAGGCAGTCCTCACCACTATTGGCAGCCTACTGTAGTGAAGGCAGTCCTCACCACTATTGGCAGCCTACTGTAGTGAAGGCAGTCCTCACCACTATTGGCAGCCTACTGTAGTGAAGGCAGTCCTCACCACTATTGGCAGCCTACTGTAGTGAAGGCAGTCCTCACCACTATTGGCAGCCTACTGTAGTGAAGGCAGTCCTCACCACTATTGGCAGCCTACTGTAGTGAAGGCAGTCCTCACCACTATTGGCAGCCTACTGTAGTGAAGGCAGTCCTCACCACTATTGGCAGCCTACTGTAGTGAAGGCAGTCCTCACCACTATTGGCAGCCTACTGTAGTGAAGGCAGTCCTCACCACTATTGGCAGCCTACTGTAGTGAAGGCAGTCCTCACCACTATTGGCAGCCTACTGTAGTGAAGGCAGTCCTCACCACTATTGGTAGCCTACTGTAGTGAAGGCAGTCCTCACCACTATTGGTGGCCTACTGTAGTGAAGGCAGTCCTCACCACTATTGGTGGCCTACTGTAGTGAAGGCAGTCCTCACCACTATTGGCAGCCTACTGTAGTGAAGGCAGTCCTCACCACTATTGGCAGCCTACTGTAGTGAAGGCAGTCCTCACCACTATTGGCAGCCTACTGTAGTGAAGGCAGTCCTCACCACTATTGGCAGCCTACTGTAGTGAAGGCAGTCCTCACCACTATTGGCAGCCTACTGTAGTGAAGGCAGTCCTCACCACTATTGGCAGCCTACTGTAGTGAAGGCAGTCCTCACCACTATTGGCAGCCTACTGTAGTGAAGGCAGTCCTCACCACTATTGGCAGCCTACTGTAGTGAAGGCAGTCCTCACCACTATTGGCAGCCTACTGTAGTGAAGGCAGTCCTCACCACTATTGGCAGCCTACTGTAGTGAAGGCAGTCCTCACCACTATTGGCAGCCTACTGTAGTGAAGGCAGTCCTCACCACTATTGGTAGCCTACTGTAGTGAAGGCAGTCCTCACCACTATTGGTGGCCTACTGTAGTGAAGGCAGTCCTCACCACTATTGGCAGCCTACTGTAGTGAAGGCAGTCCTCACCACTGTAGGCAGCCTACTGTAGTGAAGGCAGTCCTCACCACTATAGGTGGCCTACTGTAGTGAAGACAGTCTTCACCACTATTGGTGGTCGACTGCAGTGAAGGCAGTCCTCACCACTATAGTCAGCCTACTGTAGTGAAGGCAGTCCTCACCACTGTAGGCAGCCTACTGTAGTGAAGGCAGTCCTTACCACTATAGGCAGCCTACTGAGATATTTGGTGCCGTACCTTTACAATAGTGTGGATCTTCGTCCGAGTTGTCACCACAGTCGTTGTCATTGTCACACCGCATCTTACTTGGGATACACTTCTTGTTCTTACATAGGTATTCAGACTCGGAACACTTGCGGTACTTCTTAGCTACAAATATAATAATAATAATAATAATAATTTGAGGTTCTTATATACCGCTTTATTACAACCTAGTTTGTAGGACGTCTCAAAGCGGTTCACAAACTATTATCCTTGGTTATAGGACATTTGCAATTAGCCAAAATCTTTCTCAACTGCTTGGAGAGCATAGCCGTTTCGGCGCTCACAGTTAGCATTCTACAATTCTAGCACTTCCCGACCACTTACTCATTTACAGCTGAGTAGACTGGAACAAGCGGAGTAAAGTATCTCGCTCAAAGATACAACACGGTGCCGTGCCGTGACTGGAACCCGCAACCCTTCTGTCACGAGCTCTGTGTCCTACCACTAGACTACCGTGCCTCCTAATATAGGACACATAATCATAGACTTGGAACTTTTCGAAACAAATTCTGGGACCTCCAACACAGGAGAGTTACCTATCACACCATATACTACCTCCAACACAGGAGAATAATTTACCACACAAGATACTATCTCCAATACAGAAGAGTTATAACTTAACCAAACTATGCAACATTCGAATCAGGAGAGGTACCTACCACACCATATACTACCTCCAACACAGGAGAGGTACAGTACCTACCTCACCATATACTACCTCCAACTCAGGAGAGTTACCTATCACACCATATACTACCTCCAATACAGGAGAGTTACCTACCACACATGAGAGGATCCTCATCACTTTTATCATCACAGTCATCATCAAAGTCACAGAGCCAGCGTTTAGGAATACATCGCTTGTTGGCACACTGCCAGTCTCCAGTTGGGTGGCATTTGGGGCAGTTAGCCTCATCTTCGTCACTGTTATCACGGCAATCGTCACGTCCATCACACCTCTGCCAGTCCGGGATGCACCGGTAGTTTGTCTTGCATTTCCACCAGCCTTTCTGGCACTGTCGTGTTGCTAGGTAAATAAACACAAAGTGACAGCAGCCTCGCCCACAGTAGCTTTATCTCACTTCCCTCCCTCCAATTGACTAATTATGTGACCTGGCCTATGAACTTTACTGATGATCTTTGACCTAAACTGTAGAACCGACCTTACACCAATGATATTTGATTTAACTACTGACTAATACATCAGTTCAAGGTCAGATTAACAATGATTTACGATATTTTAACTTTGTGCTATCCTTATCAGAAATGCTCTAGTGTGGATTGGGATATGTTGTGTCTCTAAAGGGCAAAATAAAATTAATAAATTATTTTTTTCCATTTGTTTCTTAACATTTGAATTATTTCCTATTTAAACAAAAACCGAAACTTCATAAATTTCAATCAAAATCTATGATTTTTTTTTTTAAATCATAGAAATAGTCAATGGCTTCACAAAACAGCTTTTGGCAATATACCTTCAAATACCAGCAACAGTTTTGATGTAGTTATGCTGTAAAATAAATTTATATTAAAATATTTTTATTCATCATTATTTTGATCGTAAGGAATGGTTCACTCCTGTGCATATATTTGAATCTATGTGCAGTGTTATCTCACTGAAATGACTTACTACAATTCCAGGCCTGTTTTTCGTCAGACCTGTCACCACAGTCATCATCATAGTCACACTTCCAGGTGCTAGGGATACACTTGCCGTTGTCACACGTGAACTGGTGAGATCCGCAGGTCACATTCTCTGCGAGAGAAATATATAATGTTTTCATGCATGGAATACTAATAAGAAGTTATACAAAACTTTCAAACCTTTTATTACAACAAAATTGCAAAGTTTTCACAGGAATGCATTCATATGGTTGCAAAGTATATTTCTGTGTTAGACACACAGGTCATCAGTAATCACAGGTTGCAGAGTGTAATCATGTATGACAGATTTAGACAGGTAGTCAGTAATCACAGGTTGTACAGTGTATTTTTCTGTGTAACTGTTCTAGACAGGTTGTCAGTAAACACAGGTTGTAGAGTGTATTTCTGTAAAACTGTTTTAGACAGGTTTTCATTAATCACAGGTTGCAGAGTGTATTTCTGTATAACTGTTTTTGACAGGTTGTCAGTAAACACAGGTTGTAGTTTATATTTTTTGTGTAACTGTTCTGTACAGTGTATTTCTGTAAAAGTGTTTTAGACAGGTTGTCAGTAAACACAGGTTGTACAGTGTATTTCTGTGTAACTGTTTTAGACAGGAAGTCAGTAAACACAGGTTGTACAGTGTATTTGTGTAAAACTGTTTTAGACAGGTTTTCAGTAATCACAGGTTGCAGAGTGTATTTCTGTGTAACTGTTTTTGACAAGGTGTCAGTAAACACAGGTTGTAGTATGTATTTTTTGTGTAACTGTTCTGTACAGTGTATTTCTGTAAAAGTGCTTTAGACAGGTTGTCAGTAAACTCAGGTTGTACAGTGTATTTCTGCAAAACTGTTTTAGACAGGTGTTCAGTAATCACAGGTTGCAGTGTATTTCTGTGTAACAGTTTAAGACAGTTTGTCTGTAAACACAGGTTGGACAGTGTATTTCTGTAAAACCGTTTTAGACAGGTTTTCAGTAATCACAGGATGCAGAGAGTATTTCTGTGTAACTGTTTTAGACAGGAAGTCAGTTAACACAGGTTGTACAGTGTATTTCTGTGTAACTGTTTAAGACAGTTTGTCTGTAAACACAGGTTGTACAGTGTATTTCTGTAAAACTGTTTTAGACAGGTTTTCAGTAATCACAGGTTGCAGAGTGTATTTCTGTGTAACTATTTTTGGCAAGTTGTCAGTAAACACAGGTTGTAGTTTATATTTTTTGTGTAACTGTTCTGTACAGTGTATTTCTGTAAAAGTGTTTTAGACAGGTTGTCAGTAAACACAGGTTGTAGAGTGTATTTTGTTTAACTGTTTCAGACAGTTTGCCAGTAAACACAGGTTGTAGAGTGTATTTTGTTTAACTGTTTTTGACAGTTTGTCAGTAAACACAGGTTGTACAGTGTATTTCTGTGTAACTGTTTTAGACAGGTTGTCAGTAAACACAGGTTGTAGAGTGTATTTTGTTTAACTGTTTTTGACAGTTTGTCAGTAAACACAGGTTGTAGAGTGTATTTCAGACAGGTTGTCAGTAAACACAGGTTGTACAGTGTATTTCTGTGTAACTGTTTAAGACAGTTTGTCTGTAAACACAGGTTGTACAGTGTATTTCCGTAAAACTGTTTTAGACAGGTTTTCAGTAATCACAGGTTGCAGTGTATTTCTGTGTAACTGTTTTTGACAGTTTGTCAGTAAACACAGGTTGTACAGTGTATTTCTGTGTAACTGTTTTAGACAGGAAGTCAGTTAACACAGGTTGTACAGTGTATTTCTGTAAAACTGTTTTAGACAGGTTTTCAGTAATCACAGGTTGCAGTGTATTTCTGTGTAACTGTTTTTGACAGTTTGTCAGTAAACACAGGTTGTAGAGTGTATTTTGTTTAACTGTTTTAGACAGTTTGTCAGTAAACACAGGTTGTAGAGTGTATTTCTGTGTAACTGTTTAAGACAGATAGTCGGTGTTTATTTCTGGGTACCTTATGTCCAACTTTAAACAAGTGTTCCTGTATTTGATACGTACTACATTGATCATCATTTTCATCCGAGTTGTCGCCACAGTCATCAGATCCGTCGCATTGCCAGCCCTGTGGGATACATTTGTTGGTGCCACATTTGTACTGCCATGCCTCACAGCGACGCTCGTCACATGCTTCCTCATCCGACATGTCACCACAGTCATCAACCAGGTCACAAACACGGAACCCATAAGTACAATTCTTATTCCGGCATTCAAACTGTCCAGGGGTGCAGTGTTTCGGGGCTGAAATAAACCACATCAAGACATCAATGTCGTACTATCATTAGTTAACCGAGTATAAAACCTGATTTTATAATTCCTGACTTCAGTTCAGCCTAACACAATGTTGTTATCATTCCTAAATTTATTGATACCCTGGCTGATTTATCCTGCATTTAGTAAAGCACTATCTACTAGTGACAGTTTTGTGATATCACATACATTCTACAGTGACATCACATACATACTACAGTGACATCACATACATACTACAGTGACATCACATACATACTACAGTGACATCACATACATACTACAGTGACATCACATACATACTACAGTGACATCACATACATACTACAGTGACATCACATACATACTACAGTGACATCACATACATACTACAGTGACATCACATACATACTACAGTGACATCACATACATACTACAGTGACATCACATACATACTACAGTGACATCACATACATACTACAGTGACATCACATACATACTACAGTGACATCACATACATACTACAGTGACATCACATACATACTACAGTGACATCACATACATACTACAGTGACATCACATACATACTACAGTGACATCACATACATACTACAGTGACATCACATACATACTACAGTGACATCACATACATACTACAGTGACATCACATACATACTACAGTGACATCACATACATACTACAGTGACATCACATACATACTACAGTGACATCACATACATACTACAGTGACATCACATACATACTACAGTGACATCACATACATACTACAGTGACATCACATACATACTACAGTGACATCACATACATACTACAGTGACATCACATACATACTACAGTGACATCACATACATACTACAGTGACATCACATACATACTACAGTGACATCACATACATACTACAGTAACATCACATAGATACTACAGTGACATCACATACATACTACAGTGACATCACATACATACTACAGTGACATCACAGACATACTACAGTGACATCACATACATACTACAGTGACATCACATACATACTACAGTGACATCACATAGATACTACAGTGACATCACATACATACTACAGTGACATCACATACATACTACAGTGACATCACATAGATACTACAGTGACATCACATAGATATGACATTGACATCACATAGATACTACAGTGACATCACATAGATACTACAGTGACATCGCAAAGATAGGACAGTGACATCACATATACACTACAGTGACATCACATACTACTAAAGTGACATCACAAAAATAGGACGGTGACATCACATAGATACTGCAGTGACATCACTACATACTAACGTGACATCACAAAAATAGGACAGTGACATCTCATAGATACTACAGTGACATAACATAGATACTACAGTACTACAGTGACATCACATAATACTACAGTGACATCACATGGATACTACAGTGACATCACTTAGATACTACAGTGACATCGCAAAGATAGGACAGTGACATCACATACATACTACAGTGACATCACTACATACTAAAGTGACATCACAAAAATAGGACAGTGACATCACATAGATACTACAGTGACATCACATAGATATGACATTGACATAACATAGATACTACAGTGACATCACATACATACTACAGTGACATCACTACATACTAAAGTGACATCACAAAAATAGGACAGTGACATCCCATAGATACTACAGTGACATCACATAGATAGGACAGTGACATCACTTAGATAGGACAGTGACATTACATACATACTACAGTGACATCACATACATACTACAGTGACATCACATAGATACTACAGTGACATCACATACATACTACAGTGACATCACATAGATACTAAAGTGACATCACAGATAGGAGAGTGACATCACATACATACTACAGTGACATCACATAGATAGGACAGTGACATCACATACATACTACAGTGACATCACCTAGATACTAAAGTGACATCACAGACAGGAGAGTGACATCACATACATACTACAGGGACATCACATAGATACTACAGTGACATCACATAGATATGACATTGACATCACATAGATACTACAGTGACATCACATGCATACTACAGTGACATCACATAGGTACTAAAGTGACATCACAGATAGGAGAGTGACATCACATAGATACTACAGTGACATCATATACATACTACAGTGACATCACATAGATACTACAGTGACATCACAGATAGGACAGTTATGTTAGACTTTCGTCAACAACATCACAGACTAACGACATCATAGACTTTTTTGATACTATGAAGGGACCAACAATAGTGACTTCAGACTAACATCAGACTTACAACAGTGGCATCAGACTAATGTCAGACTTACAACAGTGACATCAGACTAACATCAGACTTACAGCAGTGACATCAGACTAATGTCAGACTTACCACAGTGACATCAAACTAATGTCAGACTTACGGCAGTGACATCAGATTAATGTCAGAATAACAACAGTGACATTAGACTAGCGTCAGACTTACAACAGTGACATCAGACTAACATCAGACTAACGACAGTGACATCAGACTAACATCAGACTTACAACAGTGACATCAGACTAACATCAGACTTACGACAGTGACATTAGACTAACGACAGACTTACAACAGTGACATCAGTCTAACAACAAACTTACAACGGTGACATCAAATTAATGACCGACTTACAATAGTGACATCAGACTAACGGCAAACTCACAACAGTGACATCAGACTTACGACAGATTTACGACAGTGACAGCAGACTTACGACAGACTTAGGACAGATTTACAACAGACTTACGACAGTGACATCAGACTTACAGCAAATTCACAACAGTGACATCAGACTTACGACAGATTTACGACAGTGACAACAGACTTAGGACAAACTAACGACAGTGATATCAGACTTACAACATCGACATCAGACTTATGACAGTGACATCAGACGATGACATTGACAACACAGACCTCTTACAGTGACATCAGACTATGACAGTGACATCAGACTATGACAGTGACCTCACATAATTTCAACAGTGACATCACATACATTCGCTAGTGACAACAGACGACGACAGTGACAACAGACCTATATCATTGACATCACACTTTTGACGGTGAACTTACAGACCTAAGACAGTGACATCAGACTTACAACAGTGACATCAGACTTACAACAGTGACATCAGACTTAGGGCAGTGACATCAGACTATGACATTGATATCAGACTTAAGACAGTGACATCAGACTCAGGGCCGTGACATCAGACTTACAACAGTGACATCTGACTTACGACAGTGATATCTGACTCATGATAGACTTACAACAGTGACATCAGACTTACAACAGTGACATCAGACTATGACAGTGACATCAGACTTAAGACAGTGACATCAGACCTTAGACAGTGACAACAGACCTAAGACAGTGACAACAGACCTAAGACAGTGACATCAGACTTACGACAATCCTCTGGTTCATCTGATCCATCTTTGCAGTCTTCCTCTCCATCACACTTCCACAGAGAAGGGATACAGCGGTCATCAGATATGCCACACCGAAACTGACCACTAGTACAGTTGGCAATACAGGTTTGCTGGTCTGGGGCCATCAGGAAGTTATCGGGACACTTGCAGGAAAATGCACGACCTCCAGGGGCAATGAGACAAAGATGGGAACACTCGCCATTGTTTGTTCCGCATGGATTTGCACCTAGAAGGGAGAAAATAAACGTTGTACCAGAGGAGCCGGGAATAATAACCCACAATAACCCTTCTTTCTTATAAAACAGTCTATAATACACTTTGTACAGGAAATGACACTTCTGGATTTCTTACTACAATTATAGCTTATACATACTTGATACAGTCAAGGAAAGTTAATCATATAACTTTACGATCCTTCACCTAAGGTCAAGGGAGTAAATTATAATGGAGAAAGAGAACAAGGTTCATATATATTTAGTAACAGTGACCTTGACCCTTTACCTATGACACTGATACTTAACTTGTCCAAGGCAAACATGCATTTGACATTTCTGTCAAGAAATAGGACTGTTTGAGTAATGACGATGAGGGTGAAGGTTAAAATGACATTTTTAGTAACAAAGACTTTGATCTGGACAAATTATGCTCCTATTCTCACTTGTTCAATGTCATGTCTAAGGCAAAGATACTTTTTAGTTCTACCAAATTTGTCAAGAAAAATACAGCAACTTAAGTGTGACTATGATGATGACTGCTGTGCTAGTAGTGCTAAGCAGATTGGGGAGGGGGGAAAGAGGGTTTTATAATAACCACCTCCCTTCAGCTAAAGCGCAAATAAAACAGGGTACAACCTAGTAGGTTAGGACATAATATCTGTTTGTAAAAAACGGGTGCATGTCGAGTAAAATCAAAGGGAGCTAACCCTACCTTCTTTCTGCCTGAATGGGTTGTAGGCCTGCGCATGTCCATTAGATGGTGTTGTGATCTATGGGTTTTGTTTTATTTGTGTTTTACATCCTATAAACAGCTATGGTCATTTGAGGATGTGCCAGGTTTTGGTGGTGGAGGAAAGCTGGAGTTCCCAGAGAAAAACCACTGACCTACAGCCAGTACCTGGTGACTGCCCCACCTAAGTCTTGTACCCGCGACCCAGTGGTGAAGGGCTACTGGTAGCAGAGTGTCAGACGCCTTAACTGCTTGACAGCCACTGTCCCAGACCTATGGGAGCTAACCCTACCTTCTTCCTGCCTGAGTAAACATGTCTATTGGATGGTGATGTGATCTAAGGGAGCTAACCCTACCTTCTTTCTGCCTGAGTGAACATGTCCATTGGATGGTGATGTTATCTAAGGTAGCTAACCCTACCTCTTTCTGCCTGAGTGAACATGTCAATTGGACGGTATTGTGATCTAAGGGAGCTAACCCTACCTTCTTTCTGCCTGAGTGAACATGTCCATTGGATGGTGATGTGATCTAAGGGAGCTAACCCTACCTTCTTTCTGCCTTACTGTTCATGTCCATTGGACGGTGTGTTGTGATCTAAGGGAGCTAACCCTACCTTATTTCTGCCGGAGTGGATGGTAGATGTGATCTAAGGGAGCTAACCCTACCTTCTTTCTGCCGGAGTGGATGGTAGATGTGATCTAAGGGAGCTAACCCTACCTTCTTTCTGCCGGAGTGGATGGTAGATGTGATCTAAGGAAGCTAACCCTACCTTCTATCTACCTGATTTAACATGTCTATTGGACTGTGTTGTGAACTAAGGGAGCTAACTCTACCTTCCTTCTGCCGGAGTGGATGGTAGATGTGCATGTCCATTGGGCGGTGTGTTGTGTTCTGAAGCCACGTGTGGTTTGCTCCCGTAAACTTGTTGGCCTTCTCAATAGACATGTGATTCCAGTCGGTCCAGTACATCCAGTCCTCAAACACTGTGATCGCGAAGGGGTGTGGCACAGTGGCTTGCATCACGATGTTGCGGTCAGTGCCATCCACTCTGGCGGACCTACAACAGTAGCACTGGTCAGCAACCTCAAGATCATAAATAGGTCAGGATCAGCAAGTCCAAAACAGTCACTTTAAGATTAAACTCACTCATTCACAAGTATAGTAGCCTGACAGCAATAACAAGGGGTATTACTTACAGGATATTTGATTTTAATTTCCTATGAAGGAAGCTAAATTTATCTCGAGGTTTAAAGTCACAACGTCAATCTAGGTCTACATAGTGGATCCTGTTGTTTTATAAACAGTTTTACAGATTACAACTCAAGATACAATGTATAGATACGTTTATTGTCATTTTTATCAATTTTGTTCACAATCATAATCAATGGTTATTATGTTAACTCATTCACCCCTGAAAACACATTTAAACTCTTCCAATTCAAAGGTTGGAATAGTTCATTATAAAATTTCAGGGGTGAATGAGTTAAACACACACATACCCACATGTATGAACGCATACACAAATTTGGAAATCTACTCCAATATTTCCCACTTACTCAATGTAGTCGAGATGGGCGTCGCCCCACCACAGGTGCGACGTCTCATAGTCAATCGTGAGAGCATTCGGCCAGCCAAGTTTGTTGGTGATGACTTTACGTGCGTTTGAGCCATCCATCCCGATACAGCCAATGTAGGGAGAGAGACTCCAGTCTGTCCAGTATGCGTAACTATAGCAACACAAAGGTCACATGATGAAGCTATGTGGTAACATTGATGTAAACATATATACATATTGCTTGTAGAAAATGATGAATAATAAGCAGGTATTGGAAATAAACCCTGTTTTTGGAGAATGACACTGAGGTTATTGGAAACAGATTGTTCAGGGAAAAATGCATTTACATGCAATGTTTTCCTATTGAATACTGGGTACTATTATTCACTGTGTTGTATACTGGGTACTATTTTTCACTGTGTTGTATACTGGGTACTATTATTCACTGTGTTGTATACTGGGTAATATTATTCTCTGTGTTGTATACTGGGTGCTATTACTCACTGTGTTGTATACTGGGTGCTAATATTCACTGTGTTGTATACTGGGTAATATTAGTCACTGTGTTGTATACTGGGTACTAGTATTCGCTGTGTTGTATACTGGGTAATATTATTCACTGTGTTGTATACTGGGCACTAATATTCACTGTGTTGTATACTGGGTAATATTGTTCACTGTGTTGTATACTCGGTGCTATTATTCACTGTGTTGTATGCTGGGTAATATTATTCACTGTGTTGTATTCTGGGTGCTATTATTCACTGTGTTGTGTACTGGGTACTATTATTCACTGTGTTGTGTACTGGGTACTATTATTCACTGTGTTGTATTCTGGGTGCTATTATTCACTGTGTTGTGTACTGGGTAATATTATTCACTGTGTTATATACTGGGTACTATTTTTCACTGTGTTGTATACTGGGTACTGATATTCACTGTGTTGTATACTGGGTAATATTGTTCACTGTGTTGTATACTGGGTGCTATTATTCTCTGTGTTGTATACTGGGTGCTATTATTCACGGTGTTGTATACTGGGTACTATTTTTTACTGTGTTGTATACTGGGTACTAATATTCACTGTGTTGTATACTGGGAACTAATATTCACTTTGTTGTATACTGGGTACTATTATTCACTGTGTTGTATACTGGGTAATAATATTCACTGTGTTGTATACTGGTTACTATTATTCACTGTGTTGTGTACTGGGTACTATTATTCACTCTGTTGAATACTGGGTACTAATATTCACTGTGGTGTATACTGGGTACTAATATTCACTGTGTTGTATACTGGGTGCTATTTATTCACTGTGTTGTATACTGGGTGCTATTTCACTGTGTTGTATACTGGGTGCTATTATTCACTGTATTGTATACTGGGTGCTATTATTCACTCTGCTGTATTTTGGGTACTAATATTCATTGTCATGATCAATGATAAATGGCAAAAGCTAAACTGCAGCAAAAAATGTTTTGGTACAACAATATACTGAGAAAACAGCTTGAGAATATTGGAGGTAAACAAGTTCACGCCAGACCTTCAGTAAGGGATGTAGAGTAGGTATACAAGTTTTATCATATTATCTACTAATTTACAATATGTACAAGACTTTCTTGATAAATTCTGTACTTAGCTGATGTTAGAACTTATTTTTTACCTAATTTTTGACCGCAGATGGTCAAAACCCAAACACACACGAGGTGATGGTTGTGAACATGAGTGTTAAGTTTCGTCGTAATTGGAAAAGAAATGAAGGCTGTAGAAAGGTGTCAACAGAAATTCTATTAGATTTTATTTATAGTAACAGTGACCTTATTTTTGACAAGAGGTGATGTTTGTAAACATGTATGTGAAGTTGAATGACAATTGGACAAGGAATGAAGTCTGTAGAATGGTAACGCCTTTAGTGGCACTTACATATGTACTTACAAATGTACATCTAGATGCCTATGTACCCTCAACAACCTGTCGTGAGGGTATAACAATAATGATAAAGTGACAGTAACCTACCCATTAGCCGGATCAACCACAATAGCCCTCGGACTCTTCACAAAGCCACGACGAATCAGTGCCAGGCGATTGGTGCCGTTAGTCTCTGTGACAAACATCGATGATCGCTTACTGTCCACCCAATAAATCTTCCTGCAAAAAGTATTGTGACATCATCTGTTACATCTCTAATTACCATCGGTCATCAATAAAACTGGTCCAATTAAAAATTAAATATGATAATCCTTCTGTTGTGGTGATAATGTGATTATATTGGACAATCTATTCTATATGATGAACTTTGGCTGGAACTGAGTGAGCAAACCATCTGCTAAAAGATAAATTTCACTCAAGATTCAGTAATCTTTAAAAATGGCTGTAATCCTTGAAACCTTTACTGCATATAATATATACAGTGATATGACTTTCCAAGGTTTTTTTCCTTGGAATTGCTAAAATATTTTAGTGCCCATACTTTGCAATCCAATCAAGCGCCATGCCTTCGGCCCCTGTGATGTCATGCTTTATGATAGCCTCTTTGCCAGTTCCGTTGAGGTACATGCGGTACATCTTCTTTGCCTTGACATCTGTGAAGTAGAGGCGATCCTCAGCGTAGTCGAAGTCCAGCCCTACCACGCTGTCGAAGCCCTGGGCCACACGACGGTAGTGCTTGCCGTCAATAGATAGTTCCCGGATGTAATACTTGTTTGTGAAGATTAACCACGGCTTGGTGTCTGACAACAAAACAGTTGAACCAAATTTCTTAACAAATTAAGCAAACTATTAACGCATACATACTGTCTCAACTATGATACATGATTTCAAACATTAATTGTTGAAATTACTTTTTTATATTTTATATTTCATTGGCTTTCAAGAACAAGAGAAAACGATGTTTTTCTTTTTTAAATACTATTTGAAAGCACAATATAATTCTAATAATCAATATACACACTCAATCAATGGTGTATACGGACAAAAAGATACATATTTTACTACAGTCCTGCCTCATAGTTTAAAATATCTCAATGACAAAAAAGGCAGCTCGCAAGGTCTTACTTTTTATTTTTTACATAACTGTCAGTGTTCTTTAATTGAAACTACACTAATTGAAAACATCTGAAATTTCGATACTTAACTCTTTCACCCCTATGTAACTTTAGTAGACTCTACCATGCATGGATATGGATGAGTCCATTATGGTTTACAGTGTTAAAAGGGTTAAGTCATGAAGAAGTCTGTCCCTCCATCTGTACTCACTGTCGGTTTTCTTACAGAACCGCATGTTTCCTGTCTTGGAGTATCCCTCGTTACATTTACAGGTGTAATTTCCAGGTGAGTTCAAACATCCTTGGCTACAGGCCCCTGGCACCTCTTTACATTCATCAATATCTAAAATGAATCAAAGAACATGCATTCTACATTCATCAGTTACAAAGGGAAACTTCTCTATATTCATCTTGAAAAAAGGGAAGCAACTCTACATTCATCAGTGGAACAAGGGGAAGCAACTCTACATTCATCAGGAACAAAGGAAAGCAACTCTACACTCATCAGATAAAAAGGAAGCATATCTTTATTCATCAGGAACAAAGGGAAGCCACTTTACATTCTCATCAGGAATAAAGGGAGGCAAATCTACATTTTCATTAGGAATAAAGGGAAGCAACTGATCATTTATCAAGAACAAAGGGAATATTCACTTAACTTTCTTAAATTTATCTCCTTAAGAAATGTTAGGACTACACAAAATACTGACTCTAATTATTTTTATCTTTCTATCAAAAACAATTGTATCAAATAATATTAAATACAGATAATTTAACATACAATTCTTTGCATTTGATACAAACAGATGCTTAGAGGCCATTCAGTATAACCTAGGGAAGTGCAATATTAAGAACATCAAATATATTGAAGATCTGCTGTTTAGAGATTATCTTTCAAGTGAGAGAAAACCTATCTATTAACGATTATTTCTAGGTACTTGAGGTAAACTACAGACCACCAATAAGTTCTGACATCATATGTTACCTCGACAGGAGATCTTGTCGTTCCTTAGGGTGTAACCAGGGAAACAGTCACATCTGAAGCTGGTGATGGAGTCGACACATTTCTGTTCACACTGGTTCATGTCATCCTGACTGCATTCGTCAATGTCTGAAGGTCAAGGTCATACACCATCAAGGTCATATATCAAATTCAATGACAAGACTTGACATGCAAATCATACATTGAATTTCAATGTCAGGTACCAAGGTCAAGGTCATATATGAAACTTAACATCACACATCTAGTAAATGTCAATGTCATACATACATATATATATTATATTATGTAAACCACATCTTGAAGCCAAAGGTCAACGTTCATTATTAAGGCATTAAGGATTAAGTCAGATTCCTAACACCTACGACAACATGAAAAAAATATAGCATTGTGGTAATCTGAGGGAATTCGTGTTATAAACAGAACTGGATCATTTGGCTCAGAAACATTTGAACATGATTTATACCAAGACATATGGTGTACCTGACTTGCAAATATCTGTCTTAGGGGTGGGATTAATAGAATCTTTCACCCCCCTGAGGGTGAGATAGGGGGATCTCAACCCGAGGGGGAAGATTCTTATGTTGCCAAACACGAGGCTTTGGCCGAGGGTTGAGATTCCTCTATCTTACCCACAAAGGGGTGAATGATTCTTTTTCTCTTACCCTGTTTCCCATTGTGTATCATAGACACAATTTAATGATAACGTTACATGCTAAATTCAGGGTTGACGTGACGTTGATGGATTGTTGACGTGACGTCATTATATTGTTGAAGTGACGTCATACCATTGTTATGAATAGGGGAATCCCCCCGTCTCAACCCTAGGGTGAGACAAGGAAATCTTGAAATTTGAGATTTTCCTGTCTTGTTCCTAAAATGGGGAATTTTGTTTCTCGCACATCAAGTACAAGTGAAAATTTCATGAAATGAAAACAATAATCACATGATTGATCAGAGTTACTGCTTTGTTGAAGTGACATCATTGCATTATGTACATGAGATAGTGAATTTTAACAGTGAATACAGTGTCACTTACAGCACCTGTCCTCGTCCGACTCATCTCCACAGTTGTCTACCTTGTTACACACAAGTTGGTAGTCGATACAGTTGGCGTTGGCACATTTAAACTGGCCATCGGGGCACTTAGGCTTCTCTGTGGCAGCAGCTAGAAAGGAAGGATCAGATCAGTAAAGGATAATGTGTAGTAAACCTGTAACCTTTAGGAAAAATATAAAGTTTGTTCCAGAGTGTGCTCTATGGTAGCTAAGAGAAAAACTAGGTGAAAACCTGTCAAAATTGACTGAATATTCAAATTTCATAAATTTATGCAAATATTAACTAGTTACCATGGCAGACATAATTGAATACACAAATAAATGTTTACATATTAGTACGGGGGAAGTATTCAAAATTAAATAAACAGTCATATGAAAGTTCTATTGAAGATTTTTAATTTTGATGGATTTGAGGGCCAAAAATGGCCCAAACTATATATAGTCCTTTGGTTAAAATCCCTCTGTACATAAGAAGAAGAATTTTAAATATTTGAACCTCAAATTCCCCTATTGGACCCTGTGGCTCTGCATCCAGAGGGGCCACACCCTCTGTTTATACAAAATTTAGTCCCCGTTGCCCAAGGACACTCCAGGCCAAATTTGGATAAAATCCCTCCAATGGTACAGAAGAAGTAGGTTACAAAATTGAGCGCCCCTTTGCCCCTTCAGACCAGGTGATCGGGCCAGGTGAGCTAAAAACCACACAAACAAACAAACCTGGACTCAATGGTCCTAACAGACAGGTTGGTTTTATATAGAAAAAAACACCTGTCACTATATATCATGATGTCAGGTATGTGAGAGGCGCCGGTATACAGGGGTATATAACCTATAATGGGATCATTGTCAAGACAACTATGATTTTTTTTACTTTGCCATATTTTAATATTTTGTGAATTGCTTGAAAACTAATCTCTCTGTTGGTCTCTTAATTACACTGTTTCATTGTGTTGTGTTCAACTGTGTTGATCTCAACTCTTTTCAATTACAGGGACTAAACCCCAGGTGTATCTGAGGTCCGCATCATTGATTTTATAACCTAGTACACCAAGATAATCGCTTAAAACATAATAAACCATACATTTCACTTCCTCACATTTTACTGTCTGTTATCAGGTTCCTGTTTTTAAAGATGGTAATGTTAGGTACCTAGGATAACAAAATTATCTACTCAGAGAAAAAGAAATGATACAAACCACAGCGCGCCGCCTTTTCGTCGGAGCCATCAGAGCAGTCCTTGGCACCGTCACACACGTAAGACTGGGGGATGCAACGCTTGTCTGAGCAAGTAAATTTGCCAGCACCACACTCCGGATAATCTGTCGCATAAAAAGAGGACTCAAAATAAGTTCTTGCGTGATATAATTACACGTAATTTGAGAACATATATTACAGTTGTAACAGGAAGTGATGGGCTGATGGTCGAATATAAGCGAAAATTGACCAGTTTGCTTTTTTCAATTCCGATTATTGATTACTAATGCCATAATCGATATAATAATTTCATTATTGAAATTTAAGTGTAAAATTTATACAATGTGAAGTCTTTTATTCTTAAAATGTTTACTATATGATTGATGAAACTGAGTATAAGTTGCTAAAATTCCATTAATCACACAAATAAAGAACGAAACCTAGTGTATAGTTAACAATTCTGTCTATGTTATGGTAGTGTTTTCCCAATATTTTGGTATTCAGTCCAATAAAATTATATACTGATTATGCAAATGATAATCAATTGGTTTACTACTACCTATTACAAACTGATTATGATTTTAAACTGATTGCCCATCACTAGTAACAGAAGCAAAGAAATGGAACTGCCAGAACAGGATTTGAACCTGTGACCCTCCAAACTCTAGACCTACGCTCTACCAATTGAGCTACCTGGTCCCCAATGATGGACCCAGTCTGGTTACACTACACAGACTACTGGTAAGTAAGATTTAAGAAAAATACACTTCATGGAAACCTAGCTTGTGGTTCATAAACTCTTCACTTTTCTGTTCCTGCTAGTTATTAGGGGGAGGGGGATAATTTTGAAACAGGAGATTAATATTTAAAGATCCATTAATGTAAAGTTATTACATCATTAAATCAAATTTCTTCAAGAATAATTATGCAGCATTTACT
The DNA here is from genome assembly GCF_002113885.1 of Mizuhopecten yessoensis. Classification (NCBI taxonomy): domain Eukaryota; kingdom Metazoa; phylum Mollusca; class Bivalvia; order Pectinida; family Pectinidae; genus Mizuhopecten; species Mizuhopecten yessoensis. Next base: position 39,988 of record NW_018479949.1, on the reverse strand, counting down.
TCCTTTCAACATGATGTTACGTGTCAATGTTGGTTCACCTACTCTCTACGTATGTTACCAAGTACGTTCAATATGATACATGGGTATCAACAGAGCAAAGTAAATACAAGCTGAGAGTAGGCAGAAGTGTAGAAATGAACACTTATAAAGAATTACCCTTATTGCTTTAATCTAGGGGATTTTCTCACTTATGCTCTCTGCACCCCTGGAATATGTCATAGCAAAATTCAAGGCACATGGCAGGGTATATGATTGGTCTCGGGGAAAAAACACCTGAAGGCTAGAGAGGAGCAACACCTATTTCAAAGTCAGTGAAGAATACTTAATCCAGGGATCTTGAATACCATTAAAATTCCTTCTACCGTACTGAAAGAAAGGTGGATTTTAAATATTCACCCCAATTTTTTCCTTATTGGACCCTGGCGTGGTGTGGGTTGGGGAGGTGGTAGGGGTGGTTGTGGGAGGGGAGGGGGGGGGGGGGACATTTCCTATTGGACACATATGCCCCTCTGCCCTAAGTGGGCCACATCCTTTGTTTCAACTTAATCTCCTCAGACATGAATGCTCAACTCCAAATTGGGTCAAAATCCATTCAGCTGTTCAGTGTAGGTCTTTTAAGGACATTGCCCCTCACAAATGACTAGGGCTGATAAAATCTGAAATTAACACTCTATATATAAACAAGTAAAAAGCTGATTGACTTTACCACAAGTCTTTGGTTCATCCGAGTCGTCACCACAATCGTTATCGTGATCACAGTAAAACCGCTGCGCTATGCAGATGCCGTTGGCACACTTAAACTGGCCCGGTTGGCACGTGACTAGGGCACAGTTTCCTGTTTCATCTTCACCATTGAGACAGTTCTTGACGCCATCGCACACATAACGTCGGTCAATACAGGCGTAGCGTCCACGCTTCTTGTTTGACGCACATGTGAAGGAATCGACTGGACAGTTGACATCAACTACACAATAAAACGGAAACATATCAATTACTGATTACAACATATAACATCAGATTATACAACTGACATTGCAGGTTGGAGTTAACTTTTAATATAGCATAACATCGAAATTAAATATTCATTGAATACGATATAAAACCAGAGAAAATTATTCCAATCTTTTGTAATTTTATTGAAATTAATTATTTCTTTGTTCAAAGGTTAATTGCTTAATATTAATATTATCGGATTCTATCAACTTGATAAAACTGATATTTTTCACACTGTGACAATTTAATATCAAAAGTGATATTTTCACAGTGTAAAAATATATTTTTTTGTATTGACCAATTATAACGGTATCTTCTTTTCGCTGCATTCAAAGGCAACGATCTTTTGTTCAGATTCAAATGATGCGACGAAAGAATAAGTGGTTGTTATGGTAAATGTTTGGTACACACACTTAAGTATTTACATAAATATACAATTGATAACGTTTGTATAAGCAATCATACCAGAAAATAGCAGAAAATGTCGGAATTGCGTTGAGTATCCCATTCAAAATGGAGCGCAGCCTTGTTGTCAACCGTGACGTCATTCGAATATGGCGCTAATTATTACGCTTCTGATTCCCGCCCTTTTTTAATGCATTACATTTTTCATGTTTTATGCTTTAAAAATTCAATAAATAGAAAATTTAATGGTGTCTTCAGTAATAACAAATATATTTCACTCGTGTGGCTAATTTTTTTATATTTTTCACTCGAGTGAAATATATTTGTTATTACTGAAGACGCCATTAAATATCCTCTATTTCTTTTCTTATTTGTGATCTGCAGTTAAAACATAGGTAGCATTGACCTACCCGGTACTTAATTTGGTGACAATTCACATCACGTACATCTAATAACACACCAAGTTGCATAGTTCTACATACACAAGAGGCCCAATGGGCGAGGTGACCTTTAAACAACATATAAGGGGTTGAAGCATGGGTATAAGGGGTTGAAAGCATGGGTATAAGGGGTTGAAAGCATGGGTATAAGGGGTTGAAGCATGGGTATAAGGGGTTGAAGCATGGGTATATTTAAGGTGTAACGTTTGTTTCTGACCAATAATTAACCTACCACAGTTGAGTCCTTTCTCCTCGTCACTATTATCTCCACAGTCGTCATCGCCATCACACACCCATCGCCGCGAGATACACTTCTTGTTGTTACACGCAAACTGTGTCCCGATACAGGTGGAGCTGTTGTTGGCTGTAACGAAACACTAAACACTTAATTTGAGTGATAAAGAAAAAGATCACTAAAAATTGGCACACAACTTTGACCCCTGCATACATTTGACCTTTACCCTTACTTACCACAAGTGGAGGGTTCATCTTCACCCGCTCCACAGTCGTCATCTCCGTCACAGTACCACGATCCGGGGATACACTTGAGTGACTTTGTACAGTAGAACTGACCTAAAACACAACAGTGACACACTTGAGTGACTTTGTACAGTTGAACCGACCCAAAACACAACAGTGACACACTTGAGTGACTGTACAGTTGAACCGACCTAAACACAACAGTGACACACTTGAGAGATTACATTGTATGTTGTCATATCAACAGTCGTCGTATGTATGGAATATTCAGAGAAAGTGTTTTCTCCTGCCCACACAACTCCAACAACCCAGGTGGAGTATAAATTGGTCTAGGGTAGATGTTGCTGTATCTGTAATGTGGTATTCAAGTGAGGTGGCACTATAAATGATACTGTTGGAAGCATGGTCCCACTACAAAAATGATACTGTTGGAAGCATGGTCCCACTACAAACAGAACACAATACATCTACAGCACACACACAGGCATACCTATATACATGTATATATATCTATCTATCTGACTTACAGGAGTAGAAAGGATTTATTTGATTATCTGTAAAATAAAACTATGTAAACTTTGACCCCTTGGTGTAGCTCACTTGAAGGACCCCAGGGGTCTGGCTTTAACGAACTAAAATAGATCTGATTCCTGATACAGAAATGATGTACATTTTGTACCTGGTGAAATTGTTAGAGAATTACAGCACTGCCCACCCTCTGGGCTTGGTGTACTAAAATAGTGAGCAAAATGAAATATGACATTTCACAAAAAAATAGTGCTTGCATTAGCGGCAAATATATTAATTGGACAGACAAAAACCTGGAAAAAAGCAAACAAACCCCGAGGACACGTGACCTTGCGACAGAAGAGAGGGTTTTCATCCGAGTTGTCGCCACAGTCATTATCTCCGTCACACAGGTATTTCCGCGCCAGACACACGTTACTGTTCGGACACTTTGTCTCTCCGGATGCACACGTCTTCTCCGCTGTTAATGAGAAATTATACACGATAGATGATTTAGTCACTTCCTTTTTAACAGTTTAATGGAGAAACAATGTTTGGTGTTTAACTCATTAATTACAAAGTAAACCTGCATTAGTCAAAATGTGGTTTTTATCAAAATATTAGGGAGAGGGCCTAGTAAGTTGTAAGAAGTTGTGCCCAATCCCTTTGATTGTTATAATTATTGATCAATAAAATATGTTTAAATGAGTGAAAAAACTATTCCCACCAGCATAAAAATAGAAGGTGATCTAGCATGACATCATTTCTTGAAATTGCATTTGATTGGCTGACTAAATTACTCACGACAGTTAGCCTCGTCTGTGCGGTTGCCATCACGACAGTTGTCAATTCCATTACATACTAAGTTTTTGTTGATACATCGAGAATTACTACAGGTAAACTGGTCACTGCCACAGGGCTTGTAGTCTACAATAAACAGAGTGTAATAGACAGGGCGTGTAGTCTACAATAAACAGAGTGTAATAGATGGGGCTTGTAGTCTACAACAAACAGAGTGTAATAGGCAGGGCTTGTAATCTACAATACACAGAGTGTTTTACACAAGCACCATCATTTTAATTGGTTTCCTGATCCCCATTTTTGAACTATTTGACCTATAACAGGGGGATCTGGAAGTTCTTACATGGTTTAATGTTAATGTGTGAAAAAGAAATTAACGTGGCATTAAAAACGACACAAGTACCACCTCACAAGTCACTAAGTTAAACCATCAGAATTCAGTTACGGACACTGCGATTGTAATTGGTGTAAATAATGGATTTAAATACTTTCTACATAAACAGTATCAATCAGTGCCTGGTTGACATCAAATGATATTTGTAAATTAATTCAAAAATGTATTCTATATAAACCAACACGTGTTTAAATCAAGAAAAGTAAAAGCACTTTTACAATTTCAGGTAGGGGTGACAGACATGCTGTTATACATCGTTAAATTAGATTTAACATAAGTTAAATATAAATTCTTCAAGTAACATGCTGTACTTCTGAATACATATTCATTACAAACAATATTTTCTGGGTAACATCATCAACTTGAGTTTTAGAAACTTTGACCGTACCACATTCACGTTCATCCGAGTTGTCTTGGCAATCGTTGTCATGGTCACACCTATAGCGTGGTGGGATACATCTACCGTTGTCACATCGGAAATAGGTCGGATCACAAGTGTGGGTCGCTGTAATGTAAAGAGAGAGGGTTTAAAGTAACTTACATCAATAAATGGTTATACCAGTACATAACTCCCGTCGGGATACAACAACTTAGAATTATCTCCTGTGGGCTGATCATTTATTTGAAATAAACCACACTGTGGTTGAACCCATCCACCCCTAAATTCCCATTTGAATCTTACCAAATCAAAGACTGGGCCAGTCCAGTTAAGATATGTAGGGGTGAATGAGTTAAACAAAAAACAAGAGTTCTCAGTTCTTTCCCTTCTCCATTTGGGGACTAAATTTCTATTGCAAACATTTTTATTTTTCTATTTTTATTTTGGTATGGAGACTCAATTCCTTAGCCTGACTTTTGGCTTTTGATATTTGCAGAATTCCCTTAATTTAGCTATTTACTCAAATTCAATCATATTTTAAATTTTTATTTCAAACTTTACTTTTAATGCTATAACTTGTTAAATAGGGTTTATTGTAAGTTATTTGTACATGATTATTGTTTATTGACAATATTAATTACATAATTACTTCCCTTTATAGTCGAGGCATTTCAGAGTTACTCCCCTTGGATGGAAACTCTCCATTTGTAATACAAATGGAGTCATTTGAGGAAACACTAACATTAGCCTGTTTAAGGCATATTATTGTAAGTAATCATTGATACTCAGTTATTATGTTACTACATTGACTACATTTACTTATTGTTCATTAATGTACTGTGTCAATTATTCTTTTGTCTCGTTTCCAATGTTAATTATGTTAATCATCGGAACAATACATTGTTTGGTAAATATCTGAGTATTTCTCATTTATGTATTTTCAGACTGTGTTCATTGTTGATCTTAATAAAGATGTACAAAAAGACCACGTTCTTATAATTTGGAAACACCTTTAGAATTTGACCTGCAATTATTCCCACATAATGTTTTTTTAAAGGTTGCAATTTAACAAGTATGTCCTATGTAAATGTCCTCAAACACGTAAACCCATCTCCTGTTTATGTCCAATGGAGAATTTTATTGTAAAGATGCATTTTCTTGGAGTACTCCAGTTTAAATCAAGGAATGAAATTATTTTTTTAGAGATTTCATACTTTTAAATGTCTACAGTTGAACTTACCACACATGTTTGGGTTTTCATCAGATCCGTCCTTACAATCTTCGTCGGAGTCACACACCCAACGATGGCTGAGACAGCGACCGTTAGCACACACGAAGTTCTCTGTCCCACACGTGTGATTCAGAGGAACACATGACTTGCCATCTTGTCCCAAGGTCAAACCAATGTCGCTGCACTGACATTCTGCCTTGCCTTCTGGGGCGGGGTGGCAACTGTGGGCACACCCACCATTGAAGATCTGACACGGATTGGATGTACCTGTGAACATGTACGAAATAATACTACATGGTCGGGTGGCGCAGCGGATACCTTCTTGCCTATCACTAAGGATGCCGGGGTTCAATTCCCCGATCAGATGTGATCAGATGCAAAAAAATACTTGCATCTGAAAATTCAAAGCACTTAGAAATGTAAATATAAGTAATGAAATTTATTTTTTCAAGATTCATGAGGTCATAACAACATTGGCTTTCTAGACATATTCCATGAATTGCCCATGCGACGCGATTCATGGATATGTCCAGAAAGCCAATGTTATTATGACCTCATGAATATTGAAAAAATAAATTTCATTACTTATATTTACATTTCTAAGTGATTTGAATTTTCCGATGCAAGTATTTTTTTTTTCTATTTTTACATGCACGCAGTAAGAGAACAGCATGTTTTCGCTGGAAAATGTAAAACTTTCACTGGGGTCCTAGCAACAACATGACAACTTAACAAATAAAATATAGTTCCATTTTCAAACTTTAATTTGTAGAATTTATATAAGTTGTATATTATCATTATATACTTTACACAATTTATTTCAGATTCAAAATCTAGCCAATCATGTTTTATGTTAGTTCATATTAGCATAACAAATCTACATCGAGGTTGTTTCACGGCGGACATGAACCATGTACGCCCTGTGCTACGTCATTTTAGTGTATCAATACGCAGTTATGAGGTCACCTGTGTTATGCAGAAATGAATGTCATTTTCGTCAATGGGTCCTAGCATAGAGAATGTAAATATTTTGAAACAATACTGCAGGTGGTGTATGTGCTTCCTAACAGGTCCGACATCATTCACAGTGGTGAGTACAAACCCTACAGTTACGTTACCATGACGACGTACATTTCTGCCGCTGATTTGAGAAGACATTGATGCCCATTGGTCGATGAGTGATACCCTCTTTCATCACGATCATGTTCGCCCCAGTGTGTTTCTCTGCGCGGTAGACTCCATCTGGTTTGTAAATAAACAAGTATTTTTATTTTGTTATTACGCCTGGTCAGGTCAAATATCAGTATTGATCAAGTACCGGTGCATGTTACTAGTGTTGGGAATAGCAATAAAATTCCTGATTATCACTATTTCCCTAAAGATCGATGATTGATCATTGATTGATCCTAGAATAAAAGGAAATGATAAGCATTCACCGATGTGGTTAAAAACATGGTGGATACACTTTAAAAACCTAAATGTTGATAGAATGTAGTGAATGGTAAAAGTTAGAAGTGAAATTATTTGTTTTATGAATTTACAGGTCTGCTCCAAATCTATATAACACTTGAAAGTTGTCAAACCATGATCACAGGAAATCTTCATGGATTTATCATAGTTGGAGGTAAAATAACCAATCATTGATTAAGTGGAATAACACTACTTGTAATCCAATCAGATATGTACAGATTCTATTCATATGTAAACCTGATATAGTAATTGCAATTATGCAAGAGTTGACAAGGCTCACTGTAATCTGTTTATAGTTGTAGAAGTTATTGTTGGGAAAGGGTAGTGCAATGCACAGGTTTCAAAAATAGTACATCTCACTCTTTTGTAAAATCAAAAGTCATAAAAAGGATACAATACCTGGTCATACGTACCTCAGGTCAGACTATACAATACCTGGTCATACGTACCTCAGGTCAGACTTTCTCATTTATTTAGTTTATAAGTTGATAGTAGATCACAATGCTATTTCTCTGTAATTCTCACATTCTCTACAGACTTAACTGTTTGGTCGTGATGTTGTTTACATAACGCGTCCAGGTGTGACACCAGATCTCGGGGGGATAAACAATTGATTCTTTTTATCATTTACCCATGATTTTTTGTTACAGTGGCCAAAATAAAGTGACAATAAGCGAAATCGACATGAAAACAAGTGATAATAAAAGAATTGAATTACATAGATTATGTAGCAGGAAAAACAGTGCATCAAGAAAACATGATAATAACCAAAAAATGACATAAAGCAATGTGATATTAAGTGAAATGTACTGTACTAGACAAGAGAGAAAGAAAATCCAGCTTCTTTATTGCAGTCAACACAGCTTCAATAATCCTAGCGTTTATATGTTAGAGTTATTTCCCTTTGAAATTAAACAGCATCATCAACACGTTTATAAATATAATTACCTTTTCAAATGAAAGTGTCATGGATTAATTAAGCATTAAACTATTGACATTACATATTTTACAAATTTCTTTATAAATATGGAAATATTAAGGAGGGACGAGAGTGTTTCAATATCAAGTAGCTTATCATTTCAATCCTTACGGAGTGTCCAGTCAGTCCAGTAGATGTAGTGCTTATGGACAGTCATGGAGAAGGGATGGACAGTTGACTGAACAATGACCTCACGGTATTGACCATTGAGATTTGACCGTTCAATACGGTCACGCAGTGCATCTGCCCAGTAGATCATGTCCCCATCGTAATCAATGCTCAGACCATTCGGCCAGCCGAGGTCCGTCGACACAATTGTCTTGCGGTTATTTCCGGACATCGTAGCTCTCTCTATTTTAGGGAGACGCCCCCAATCTGTCCAGAACAAATACCTAACAACACCACAAATGATGACATGAAAATCATACTATTATATATATATTATTTTATATTTAACTTATTATCTGTCTAATTAAAACAGTTTTAAGAAATGGGGATAACAGAGCTGATAATTTTCTAGGGGAATATCTGTAAGTGATTATTTGCCACCAAAATAATATTGAAAGAGATATCCCACTTTAGCTGTGTTATAAGAGTTCTGAACTTCTAACTTTGTAAGGGAGATAACTCACCCCTTACAGGGATGTACAGCCACTGCCCGTGGGTTGGCTACATTGGCGAGAGCGACTTTGTTTGTTGCGTTAAAATCTAGGCTGAAGATGCGGCTAAGGAAGACATCTGCCCAGTACATCTTCTGGCCGACCCAGTCAGCGGCCAGACCCTCTGCCGTCACCGTCTTCTGCAGGCTTTCAAACGCTGCAAAGTATACATATATCGCACATTACGAAACTCCTGTAGTCGGTCTCTGTTCTACGGTAGATACATATGTCACTGACTACAGACTCGCCATCGTCACAGACTACTGTCCGCTCCAAAACAGAGCAACTTACCACTAACAAAAATATCCCAGTAACAAAACTCCTTGTTAATATTAAATATAAAGTTATACAAAATGCACTAACAAATATATCCCAGTCACAAAACTCCTTGTTAATATTAAATATAAAGTTATACAAAATACACTAACAAATATATCCCAGTCACAACACTCCTTACTAATACTTAATATAAAGTTATACAACTTACCACTAACAAATATATCCCAGTCACAAAACTCGCTAATAATAAATATAAAGTTATACAACTTACCACTAACAAATATATCCCAGTCACAAAACTCGCTAATAATAAATATAAAGTTATACAACTTACCACTAACAAATATATCCCAGTCACAAAACTCCTTGCTAATAATAAATATAAAGTTATACAACTTACCACCAACAAATATATCCCAGTCACAAAACTCGCTAATAATAAATATAAAGTTATACAACTTACCACCAACAAATATACCCCAGTCACAAAACTCGCTAACAATAAATATAAAGTTATACAACTTACCACCAACAAATATACCCCAGTCACAAAACTCGCTAACAATAAATATAAAGTTATACAACTTACCACGAACAAATATATCCCAGTCACAAAACTCCTTACTAATACTTAATATAAAGTTATACAACTTACCACTAACAAATATATCCCAGTCACAAAACTCCTTGTTAATATTAAATATAAAGTTATACAACTTACCACTACCAAATATATCCCAGTCACAAAACTGGCTAATAATTAATATAAAGTTATACAACTTACCACTAACAAATATATCCCAGTCACAAAACTCCTTACTAATACTTAATATAAAGTTATACGCTTTTTTACACATCAGTTTTTCTTTCTAAGCATAGAAATTAAAAAAATTTAAGATTTTATTCTCAAACGAAGGTCAGGACCCCAGTAAATCTGAAAGAAATGAGTCCATCTATTGGATAAAAAGCCATAGCTACGAAATGTTATAGTTTGGTGTGAGGTGTCTCCCTTTAATATCCCTTACAGACTGCAGGCAAAGAACTGGAGAGCTCCACTCTAGTTTTTTGCATAAAGAGTAACCTAGCTACCTTTAATTTTGTTTTGGATATACAGTTGAACCTTGTTATTTTGAAGTCGATGGGTTCGTGGAAAAACTTCGAGTTATCCAAGTATTCAAGTTATGCGGGTTCATAAATTTGGTATGAAATTTGCTGTTTGGACATAGCACTAGCAGTTGTTGGTTTTATTAATAGCCTATGCTTGTAATCAATCGATGAATGATATACGTAATCAGTATAACAAATACAGGTATGTTATTTTACAATAAACACGCTTACAAAAATAGTTATTTCCGAAAAACGTACTTTCGTTTAACGCGATCAAAACGGTTGGACCATATTGTGAATTCGTTATTAAATATGGACGGGCCTAGTTATTAGATTGTTGTTTTTGGCTAGTCTAGATCTTGGCAAAGTATTTCCATGTCTACATTTGTATTTGCAAGTCTGTTAAGTTTTACTTCTGAAGTGTTACATTTAAACCTCGTACTATACAATGCGGAAATGAAAGTGCGCAAGTCTAAAACAAATCACTGTAATGGAGCGTACGCGTAGTTGATTCTGTAAATGAAAACACACACAAAACCATTATATCGTACATGTAACACATTGATTCATTAAAGCCAAATGACACCTGACACCTCCTCAACTCAATGTAATCAATTATCGTATTGTTCTGAAGTCTCTCGATCGACTTTCAAAGCCATACTAGCTCCTTTAAAAACAGGAACCCGTGAACCTGTGCTAGGTTGTGATTTTAACTGTGGAACTCTTTAATGCATGACTTTTCAGGGTTCGAATTATCAGAGTTTTATTTACTAAGATAAAGAAGAGGTTTGGCCTGGACTGGAGAAATACTTCGAAGTAAACGAGGTCTTCGAGTTCAAAGAGGTCGAGATAATGAGGTTCGACTGTAACTGTAGCCAACTGGGCTAGTATACTACCACTGACCAGGTAGCTTAATTTGTAAGAGCGACAGATCGGAGGTCTATAGTTCAGTCCTTCTCTAGTCCTGTTGCATTTTTACCTTCAGAACTTTCATTATTATACATAAAAGTTCTACAAGGTATGGTGGGTTTTTTAGAAGTGATTTACCAAAGCTACAGAGTTATGCATACAGAATAAAAAAGTTTTCAATACATAGATACACTTTTTGGCAGAGGTAGAGGAAACCTTAGTTCCATAAGATGAATATTAATTGGAAAACTTAGATCTACCCTCGTGTCAATACTTGTGTTAAGCTTTGAAATGTGTCGTTTATCAATTTATGGAAGTCTGAATTTGCTGTCCTTATTTTTTTAAAACAATTTTCTTCGAGTGGAACTCTTTCGGAATGGAGATTTATAAGGTGATCAGACCATGGTCAGCATTAAGTCATCTCAACTCTGGTTATATTGAAATACTAGGTAGGTTTTGCGTATCAGATTGAAACAGTTTAGGTGGCGCAGAAATATTCCCAATAAACGAACGCACTTGGACCTGAACTGTGCCAGAAGTTACAAGTAGAGCTAAAACTGGACCTGAACTGTGCCAGCTAGAAGTTACAAGTAGAGCTAAAACTGGACCTGAACTGTGCCAGAAGTTACAAGTAGAGCTAAAACTGGACCTGAACTGTGCCAGAAGTTACAAGTAGAGCTAAAACTGGACCTGAACTGTGCCAGAAGTTACAAGTAGAGCTAAAACTGGACCTGAACTGTGCCAGAAGTTACAAGTAGAGCTAAAACTGGACCTGAACTGTGCCAGAAGTTACATGTAGAGCTAAAACTGGACCTGAACTGTGCCAGAAGTTACGAGTAGAGCTAAAACTGGACCTGAACTGTGACAGAAGTTATGAGTAGAGCTAAAACTGGACCTGAACTGTGCCAGAAGTTACAAGTAGAGCTAAAACTGGACCTGAACTGTGCCAGAAGTTAAAAGTAGAGCTAAAACTGGACCTGAACTTAGCCAGAAGTTACAAGTAGAGCTAAAACTGGACCTGAACTGTGCCAGAAGTTACAAGTAGAGCTAAAACTGGACCTGAAATGTGCCAGAAGTTACAAGTAGAGCTAAAACTGGACCTGAACTGTGCCAGAAGTTACGAGTAGAGCTAAAACTGGACCTGAACTTTGCCAGCTAGAAGTTACAAGTAGAGCTAAAACTGGACCTGAACTGTGCCAGAAGTTACAAGTAGATCTAAAATTGAACATAGTTTTTGACAACTTAAAAACAATTTTTATCAAGAACAATATGTCATTCTTTTATGCGTGCACTATATTTTATAACATTTCCTAAAATATACATGTTAATCCACCTTGTTTTATGCAGAAATAATGTAAACAAGCATGAAGTAGATGTCAGCATTTTAGTTTCGGTCAGACAAGTCTGGACCATTGTTACACAAGTGCCAAATATTCTTCAGGTCAGCCTTGTTCAGATCTGAAGCTGTCTTTGAAACAATTGAACTGGATATGCAGAAGGGGCCCTAGTCATAATGGTATGTCAGGTCAGACTGCAAACATCTGAATGACAATGATTCAGAAAGCAGTTGAACTAGAACATCAACAATAATCTATTGATTCTAGTCTTCATATACACTGATGTTTTTTAGATTCACTGTCAGATATAACAAGTCAAATCCTACATTAAAATAAAATGACCTTGACCTACATTTTTACCAAAAGACCTTGACCTTACATGTGATGTTGATTGTGTCTATGATGTCTTCTACTTCAGAACTGTCAATCTTGACTCGGCTCAGTTTGCGTCCAAGCACCTGGGAGAAGTAGATGTATTTATTGGCGTAATCAAAGTCAACAGCAACAGCACCGCTGAGCATCGTGATAGGTGGGAGTGGTGCCGAGTGGATGTCTGGATCCAGAGACAAGGTGATAATCTCGCTCTCCGAGGCCACAATTAGGAAGTCCGAAGGAGCTGAAAAGATTTCCATGGCTTTATCTCAGTCCAAATAGACGTTAATATCTCAGCAATTATAACTTCATACCTGCATGTAGGGCTGCAAAAATATGCAAACATTACGATACGATACATATCATGTTACACATATCTACCCAAACATTAAGATACGATACATATCATGTTACACAAATCTCCCCAAACATTCCGATACGATACATATCTTGTTATACATATCTTCCCAAACATTACGATAAGATACATATCATGTTACACAAATCTCCCCAAACATTACGATCCGATACATATCATGTTACACATAGCTACCCAAACATTACGATCCGATACATATCATGTTACACGTATCTACCCAAACATGACGATACGATACATAGCATGTTACACATATCCACCCAAACATTACGATCCGATACATATCATGTTACCCATATCTACCCAAAAATTACGATACGATACATATCATGTTACACATATCTACCCAAACAGGTTAACTTGATAATGATTGAGTGCAGGAGTTTTTCATAGACTTACATAGTAAATACTGTCACAATGGGGTTTTATGATATTTAGTGCTGGGGGTCAGATCTCCTGTATGTACCTACCTTCACAGGTTTGGTTGTCAGGGTCAGATCTCCTGTATGTACCTACCTTCACAGGTTTGGTTGTCAGGGTCAGATCTCCTGTATGTACCTACCTTTACAGGTATGGTTGTCGGGTCAGATCTCCTGTATGTGTCTACCTTTCCAGGTTTTGTTGTCAGAGTCAGATCTCCTGTATGTACCTACCTTCACAGGTTTGGTTGTCAGAGTCAGATCTCCTGTATGTACCTACCTTCACAGGTTTGGTTGTCAGAGTCAGATCTCCTGTATGTGTCTACCTTTCCAGGTTTGGTTGTCAGAGTCAGATCTCCTGTATGTACCTACCTTTCCAGGTTTTGTTGTCAGGGGCCAGATCTCCTGTATGTACTTACCTTTACAGGTTTGGTTGTCCGTTGCCAGATATCCTGTATGTACCTACCTTTACAGGTATGGTTGTCGGGTCAGATCTCCTGTTTGTTTCTCCCTTTCCAGGTTTTGTTGTCAGGTGTCAGATCTCCTGTATGTACCTACCTTTACAGGTATGGTTGTCGGGTCAGATCTCCTGTATGTGCCTACCTTTACAGGTTTGGTTGTCAGAGTCAGATCTCCTGTATGTGTCTACCTTTCCAGGTTTGGTTGTCAGGTGCCAGATCTCCTGTATGTACCTACCTTTACAGGTTTTGTTGTCAGGGTCAGATGTCCTGTATGTACTTACCTTTACAGGTTTGGTTGTCAGGTGCCAGATCTCCTGTATGTACCTCCCTTTACAGGTTTGGTTGTCAGAGTCAGATCTCCTGTATGTGCCTTCCTTTCCAGGTTTTGTTGTCAGGTGCCAGAGCTCCTGTATGTACCTACCTTTACAGGTTTGGTTGTCAGGGTCAGATCTCCTGTATGTACCTACCTTTACAGGTTTGGTTGTCAGGTGCCAGATCCCCTGTATGTTCTTACCTTTACAAGTTTGGTTGTCAGGGTCAGATCTCCTGTATGTGTCTACCTTTACAGGTTTGGTTGTCAGGTGCCAGATCTCCTGTATGTGTCTACCTTTACAGGTTTTGTTGTCAGGGTCAGATGTCCTGTATGTACTTACCTTTACAGGTTTGGTTGTCAGGTGCCAGATCTCCTGTATGTGTCTACCTTTACAGGTTTTGTTGTCAGGGTCAGATGTCCTGTATGTACTTACCTTTACAGGTTTGGTTGTCAGTTGCCAGATTTCCTGTATATACCTACCTTTACAGGTTTTGTTGTCAGGGTCAGATGTCCTGTATGTACTTACCTTTACAGGTTTGGTTGTCAGTTGCCAGATCTCCTGTATATACCTACCTTTACAGGTTTGGTTGTCAGGTGCCAGATCTCCTGTATGTACCTACCTTTACAGGTTTGGTTGTTAGGGTCAGATCCCCTGTATATACCTACCTTTACAGGTTTGGTTGTCATGGTAAGATCTCCTGTGTGTATCTACCTTTACAGGTTTTGTTGTCAGACTCAGATCTCCTGTATGTACCTACCTTTCCAGGTTTGGTTGTCGGGTCAGATCCCCTGTATGTACTTACCTTTACAGGTTTGGTTGTCGGGTCAGATCCCCTGTTTGTACCTACCTTTACAGGTTTTGTTGTCAGGTCAGATCCCCTGTTTGTACCTACCTTTACAGGTTTTGTTGTCAGGGTCAGATCCCCTGTTTGTACCTACCTTTACAGGTTTGGTTGTCGGGTCAGATCCCCTGTTTGTACTTACCTTTACAGGTTTGGTTGTCGGGTCAGATCACCTGTTTGTACCTACCTTTACAGGTTTGGTTGTCAGGTGCCAGATCTCCTGTAGAACAACTACATACAGGTTGTGTCTTGTTTGGTTTGGCAAAACACAGTTGTTCACATCCCCCATTGTCAGGGCCGGAGCATGGATTCTCCACTGTAACACAGAGAGTATATGCTGAAGTTCAGTTTATATTTTAGCCAGCAGCATCGCTCAAAAAGTTACCAGAACTAATCGTATCTCTCAATACTCCCAGTGTATACTTCTACACAGTAAACTTTCTGTATCAGGAATACAAACTCTAGAACAGGTGCTAACTACCAATATTTCTGATCTGAATGTTGGAAAATCACTAAGCAGGATCTTCATTTAAGATGTCAACTTTTCACACACAAAGTCTGAGAAGGATCATAAGAATGTTATATGGCCCAGTACAATAACAAACCTGGACCTCCTCAACAGATGTCACTGAGAAGTCATGGCCACCACAACTGATAGAAGATACTGGAGATGTCACTGAGAAGTCATGGCCACCACAACTGATAGAAGATAATGGAGATGTCACTGAGAAGTCATGGCCACCACAACTGATAGAAGATAATGGAGATGTCACTGAGAAGTCATGGCCACCACAACTGATAGAAGATAATGGAGATGTCACTGAGAAGTCATGGCCACCACAACTGATAGAAGATAATGGAGATGTCACTGAGAAGTCATGGCCACCACAACTGATAGAAGATAATGGAGATGTCACTGAGAAGTCATGGCCACCACAACTGATAGAAGATAATGGAGATGTCACTGAGAAGTCATGGCCACCACAACTGATAGAAGATAATGGAGATGTCACTGAGAAGTCATGGCCACCACAACTGATAGAAGATAATGGAGATGTCACTGAGAAGTCATGGCCACCACAACTGATAGAAGATAATGGAGATGTCACTGAGAAGTCATGGCCACCACAACTGATAGAAGATAATGGAGATGTCACTGAGAAGTCATGGCCACCACAACTGATAGAAGATAATGGAGATGTCACTGAGAAGTCATGGCCACCACAACTGATAGAAGATAATGGAGATGTCACTGAGAAGTCATGGCCACCACAACTGATAGAAGATAATGGAGATGTCACTGAGAAGTCATGGCCACCACAACTGATAGAAGATAATGGAGATGTCACTGAGAAGTCATGGCCACCACAACTGATAGAAGATAATGGAGATGTCACTGAGAAGTCATGGCCACCACAACTGATAGAAGATAATGGAGATGTCACTGAGAAGTCATGGCCACCACAACTGATAGAAGATAATGGAGATGTCACTGAGAAGTCATGGCCACCACAACTGATAGAAGATAATGGAGATGTCACTGAGAAGTCATGGCCACCACAACTGATAGAAGATAATGGAGATGTCACTGAGAAGTCATGGCCACCACAACTGATAGAAGATAATGGAGATGTCACTGAGAAGTCATGGCCACCACAACTGATAGAAGATAATGGAGATGTCACTGAGAAGTCATGGCCACCACAACTGATAGAAGATAATGGAGATGTCACTGAGAAGTCATGGCCACCACAACTGATAGAAGATAATGGAGATGTCACTGAGAAGTCATGGCCACCACAACTGATAGAAGATAATGGAGATGTCACTGAGAAGTCATGGCCACCACAACTGATAGAAGATAATGGAGATGTCACTGAGAAGTCATGGCCACCACAACTGATAGAAGATAATGGAGATGTCACTGAGAAGTCATGGCCACCACAACTGATAGAAGATAATGGAGATGTCACTGAGAAGTCATGGCCACCACAACTGATAGAAGATAATGGAGATGTCACTGAGAAGTCATGGCCACCACAACTGATAGAAGATAGATGTCACTGAGAAGTCGTGGCCACCACAACTGATAGAAAATAAATGGAGATGTCACTGAGAAGTCATGGCCACCACAACTGATAGAAGATAATGGAGATGGCTCAGACATGAACTGAGAAAGGGCTCGGACAGCATTATAAAGACCACCATCTTCTGGACCCCTGAGGGTATCGGTAAGTGAGGTAGACCAAGATAACACAGAGGAGCACATTCGAAGAACAACTGGAGTATTATACAAAGAATGGTCAACAAAAGACAGGTGAGGAGAGATTTGGTTGCTGCCCTACAAGCCAAAGGTGTAACAGGCAGTATAAGTAAGTAAGTGCAAACTTGCCTTTTTATAAAAAAAACAAAAAACGAAAGTAGTAATGAAGCTACTTTTGTGGGTTTTTTCGCATTGTTTTTTATGTTGCTAGGAACAAAATAACGACCAAAAATGACCGAAAAAGAAGAAAGACACACTTGGGAGAATACATTTGGTGTTGAAATGTAGGGATGTGTAACTTTGAACTCACTGTACTTCAGATCCATCCTATTACAGTGTTGGTTTAACAATCAAACACGTCAAATATCAATGCAGGACTGAGACACCAAAAGGCCCATAGTGTCTGTATCACAACAAAAAGGTATCTTTTTATTGCCAATCAGTCTAAATACAGACTTAGTACCAGTTCTACTTTAAGCTTTCCTGACAATGCATATTACATTTTCAGCTCTCAAAGAAACATGAAGTTTATAACCGAAGTCTTTCTGAAATGTTTCTGGATAACATTTTTAATTCTAAACAAAGCTCTGGAGACACAAGACATGGTCTGTAGTGTAAATCCAGGGACAGATAAGGTCTGCTCTATCCCACTGCATGATCGTATGAGCTGACTAATGTGGGGCCCAAACCAAGGGTTTCTTCTGTGACCTCCCCTTAGAGGGCATTGAAGAACCCAACAAGGATCTGCTGTCCCCTTTGCGACTTTAGGAACCTCTATTTTGTCATCTACCTACTCTTTTTTCGGCTATGTCTTTAGTGTAAACATATTTCACTGATGAAAAGTTATTACAACTTATAACAGTTCTAGCTTATAATACGACAGAACATAACATATACAGATGCAATGACTCCCAAGACACTCAGACTTCATATAACCTTTGCTGTTACAAGGACAAACGAAAACACTGAACGAAAAAAAATATTTCTCCACAACTCGACTAACAAATTCAATTTACCATTTGAAGTCATCTTCAGCCAAACAAACGTTAGCAAATACTTGTTTTGATTGACATTCAACCTTTCCTTATACCCTGAAATATCCAATACTTGTATTGGGTCACATTCAAGCTTTCCTAACACCCTCAACTATCTAATACTTGTGTTGAGTCACATTCAAGCTTTCCTAAGACCCTGAAATATTGAATACTTGAATTGTGTTGAGTCACAGTCAAGTTTTCCTAAGACCCTGAAATATTGAATACTTGTGTTGAGTCACATTCAAGCTTTCCTAAGACCCTGAACTTTTACCTTGAGGCTGTTTGGATGCATCAAACATGGCAATACTGCGCAGGTTGCTGATGCTGTTTCTCACAATTTCTGGGTCCAACACATTTTTCTTGTATATCTTCAATACCTACAGAACAAACAGTTAACATGAGTTATATGTAAACTGAGGTCACGTTTTCCAGCTGAACTACTAGGGGTTGAAATCCCTCCACCGTAGCTAGGTTACCTAAACAATGCTCTACTGATTAAGTTAAAGGAATTTTTTTTCAAGCAGACATAATAACATTTAAGCAACTATAAGATTGTTCACCGACGTGACATAGTTCTCTTCTGTTGGAAGATCTCATTCTCATGTTTTCTAGAGTACCATTGAGAGAGAAAGGTTAAGGCAATAGGATTGTGTCGTCATTTCTCAGTAGAATTTCTTCAAATTTTGTAGTTATATATTGCTTTGAAGTAAAGAAAATTTTCTGCCACAGAAAAAATATAGGTTGTCAGAATTTTAAGGATTTTAAATGGAAATTTATATAAAAAGGAATGAATTTATAAAAAAACATGAAAGACACAATTTTTTGCAAAATAATGTCAATAGAAATGATACTGCCATAGATTAGAATTTCATTAATGTATATCAATTTAATAAATGCTGAAATTGTTTAAAATTAATTATCTATAAACGATTAGAAATTGACATTTTATAATAAAACCATATACACATAGTAATTGCACGTAAGAGTTATCGTTCTTGAAAAACTTCACAGTAGTGAAATAGGTAGCCGGTTTCCTGAAGTACAGAAAAATGGACAGATCTGACTCATTGATAAAAAACAACTGAATTAATGCCTGGATTGCTTTGAAATACTTTAATATTGAGAGAACACACTGTTCTGTCAATAATAAACATACAATATTCATCAGTTTAATATTAAACATTAGAATATGCGGAAATTGTGATACTGTCTCCCTACATTGGATTTTCCACCCGGGATGTTCTTCCTATTTCCGTTTATCAATACACTCCTATAACCTTAAGGGCATTATCTACCCAAGTCCCTATGTGAGTGCCAGTTACCCAAGGTCACATTTACGGTAGAGGTCAAACCCTGAGGATAACACTGATTCTGTAGCTAGTCCAGTGCTTTACTTATTGTACTAAGGGACATTCTTTCCAGCCGATTAAGTAACAAGTGACTGGATGGTTCACCACTGTAACACTATACTGTTTAAGCTAAGAGTCTGTCCACGTAATTATATAATACCTGTTTGAGTTTGGAGTCGGCCCAGAAGATCTTGTTTCCTAGGACGGTGATGCTGATCGGGGATGGGAGGTTGGTACGGACGTAGGATCGGCCTCCTCCAGTGTACGACACTTTCTGTTGAAACAAACAAACAATTATACTTCTTCTTACTGTATTTTAAGCTTAATCAACTTCAATATGCTTTTAGTCCAAAACTGCAAAAAAAAAAGGCATGTTTGAATGATTTATTTAGTGAACTTTCACACAGTTCCCTAAACCATGCACCTCCAGCAATACACACATGAAGTCACGTCCTTAAATGTCCTTAACTGTTTATAGGATGCTAAACACAAGAAACCAAATTAAAGAAATTACTGAAATTGTTTTGAGCTTTTGTAAAAAGGTAGTCGAGCGAAAAGATCTCTGATGTACAAGATCACGACCCATTTTGTTACCTGTATAGCATCTACACGCGTGTCCACCCAGTACACGTCATGCGTTGCCACGTCAATGGTGATGCTGTAGGGACGAACGATTCCCTTGTCAATGATAATTTTGCGATGGGTCCCATCCAGGTGAGCACGCTCTATTTTAGGGAACTGACCTTTATCCACCCAGTAGAGGTACCTGAAACACAGTTAACTCCCTTTGAAAAATACATTCTTTATGACACATACAGCAATCATATCAAGTAAGACTAAAATCATTCAAAAGGCTAAGGGAGGTCTCTTGATACAGAACTGGAGTGTTTTATTTGAATGGGTAGACGAAGACTAAGGGAGGCAACTCTCTTAATTCAGAACTGGAATGTATCATTTGAATGGGTAGAGGAAGGCTGGGAGATACAACCAGACTAACTTTTTGATCCAGCCTTGATGGGGAGGGCTAAGGAAGACAACTGTCAAACTGTCCAGTATAGGAGAAACTTGAAGAGACATTTATTTTAGCTGAGTAGATGGTGAGTGATAACAGTAGAAAATTTGAGATACAAATATATATATAGACATACCTTTTGATTGGGTTGACAGCGAGGGCCCAGGGAGAAGACTCCCTCTCCTGTATGAGAACAAGGCGGTGGGAACCATTCATCCTTGCTGCCTCAATGTAAGTCTCGTAATTCTTGATGTTAGAGAAGTATATGTTTCCTAAAACATTCAAAAGTTGTTTTTTTCTTTTTTTAAAAAGAAATGTGACTGAACCAACCCTATTTATCATATTTCATTCAAAAAATGATCCAAAAGTTATGCTAAAGGCTAGAACAGTTAGCAAACAATATGAAACGCAGAAAACAACATATTTTAATATATATGAACATTATAGCAATAATGAATCTTGAACCAAACCAGAAGTCCTAACACCCGCGGATTCTACAGACTTGTGTAATTACCTGCGACCCAGTCAATGGCCATGCCCTTAACTCCATCGCCAGGCTTCAGACCCGTGCCAGTGTTTATGACCTGTTCAAACTCGGAGCCATCACGCTTTATTCGGCGGATGCCATTGAAGTTGCGTCCCCTCAGCCCTGCAGGGTCGTGGTCTATCCAGTAGATGTGATCATTCTTGATATGAACGTCAACTTCAATCACTCTTCTATCTATTATCACAATTTATACAAAGTGAATAATAATTGTAAAACTGAAAGATCAAATAGCTTTGCTATGATAATGATAAAATTACTCTTTTAAAAATATGGAATGTCTTCAATATAGGCATTCTTGTGTCCTAAAATTTCATATAACCATTAAAAGTACCATTAAATTTTATGTTTCCATTAAAAAGTACCGTCAGTTAAAATTATGTATATCCATCAAAATTACCTTAAATTAATGTCTAACAATTAAAAATACAATCAATTTGTGTGTACCTTTCAAGACTTTCCTCTGCCACAGATAGGCCCTACATGGATGTGTAATATCTACCTCTATCACAGATTGACCGTACATGTATGTATGATATCTACCTCTCTCACAGATGGGCCGTACATGTATGTGTGATATCTACCTCTGTCACAGATGGGTCGTACATGTACATGTTATATCTAACTCTGTCACAGATGGGTCGTACATGTATGTATGATATCTACCTCTGTCACAGATGGGCCGTACATGTATGTGTGATATCTACCTCTGTCACAGATGGGCCGTACATGTATGTATGATATCTACCTCTGTCACAGATGGGCCGTACATGTATGTATGATATCTACCTCTGTCACAGATGGGCCGTACATGTATGTATGATATCTACCTCTGTCACAGATGGGCCGTACATGTATGTATGATATCTACCTCTGTCACAGATGGGCCGTACATGTATGTATGATATCTACCTCTGTCACAGATGGGCCGTACATGTATGTATGATATCTACCTCTGTCACAGATGGGCCGTACATGTATGTATGATATCTACCTCTGTCACAGATGGGCCGTACATGTATGTATGATATCTACCTCTGTCACAGATGGGCCGTACATGTATGTATGATATCTACCTCTGTCACAGATGGGCCGTACATGTATGTATGATATCTACCTCTGTCACAGATGGGCCGTACATGTATGTATGATATCTACCTCTGTCACAGATGGGCCGTACATGTATGTATGATATCTACCTCTGTCACAGATGGGCCGTACATGTATGTATGATATCTACCTCTGTCACAGATGGGCCGTACATGTATGTATGATATCTACCTCTGTCACAGATGGGCCGTACATGTATGTATGATATCTACCTCTGTCACAGATGGGCCGTACATGTATGTATGATATCTACCTCTGTCACAGATGGGCCGTACATGTATGTATGATATCTACCTCTGTCACAGATGGGCCGTACATGTATGTATGATATCTACCTCTGTCACAGATGGGCCGTACATGTATGTATGATATCTACCTCTGTCACAGATGGGCCGTACATGTATGTATGATATCTACCTCTGTCACAGATGGGCCGTACATGTATGTATGATATCTACCTCTGTCACAGATGGGCCGTACATGTATGTATGATATCTACCTCTGTCACAGATGGGCCGTACATGTATGTATGATATCTACCTCTGTCACAGATGGGCCGTACATGTATGTATGATATCTACCTCTGTCACAGATGGGCCGTACATGTATGTATGATATCTACCTCTGTCACAGATGGGCCGTACATGTATGTATGATATCTACCTCTGTCACAGATGGGCCGTACATGTATGTATGATATCTACCTCTGTCACAGATGGGCCGTACATGTATGTATGATATCTACCTCTGTCACAGATGGGCCGTACATGTATGTATGATATCTACCTCTGTCACAGATGGGCCGTACATGTATGTATGATATCTACCTCTGTCACAGATGGGCCGTACATGTATGTATGATATCTACCTCTGTCACAGATGGGCCGTACATGTATGTATGATATCTACCTCTGTCACAGATGGGCCGTACATGTATGTATGATATCTACCTCTGTCACAGATGGGCCGTACATGTATGTATGATATCTACCTCTGTCACAGATGGGCCGTACATGTATGTATGATATCTACCTCTGTCACAGATGGGCCGTACATGTATGTATGATATCTACCTCTGTCACAGATGGGCCGTACATGTATGTATGATATCTACCTCTGTCACAGATGGGCCGTACATGTATGTATGATATCTACCTCTGTCACAGATGGGCCGTACATGTATGTATGATATCTACCTCTGTCACAGATGGGCCGTACATGTATGTATGATATCTACCTCTGTCACAGATGGGCCGTACATGTATGTGTGATATCTACCTCTGTCACAGATGGGCCGTACATGTATGTGTGATATCTACCTCTGTCACAGATGGGCCGTACATGTATGTGTGATATCTACCTCTGTCACAGATGGGCCGTACATGTATGTGTGATATCTACCTCTGTCACAGATGGGCCGTACATGTATGTGTGATATCTACCTCTGTCACAGATGGGCCGTACATGTATGTGTGATATCTACCTCTGTCACAGATGGGCCGTACATGTATGTGTGATATCTACCTCTGTCACAGATGGGCCGTACATGTATGTGTGATATCTACCTCTGTCACAGATGGGCCGTACATGTATGTGTGATATCTACCTCTGTCACAGATGGGCCGTACATGTATGTGTGATATCTACCTCTGTCACAGATGGGCCGTACATGTATGTGTGATATCTACCTCTGTCACAGATGGGCCGTACATGTATGTGTGATATCTACCTCTGTCACAGATGGGCCGTACATGTATGTGTGATATCTACCTCTGTCACAGATGGGCCGTACATGTATGTGTGATATCTACCTCTGTCACAGATGGGCCGTACATGTATGTGTGATATCTACCTCTGTCACAGATGGGCCGTACATGTATGTGTGATATCTACCTCTGTCACAGATGGGCCGTACATGTATGTGTGATATCTACCTCTGTCACAGATGGGCCGTACATGTATGTGTGATATCTACCTCTGTCACAGATGGGCCGTACATGTATGTGTGATATCTACCTCTGTCACAGATGGGCCGTACATGTATGTGTGATATCTACCTCTGTCACAGATGGGCCGTACATGTATGTGTGATATCTACCTCTGTCACAGATGGGCCGTACATGTATGTGTGATATCTACCTCTGTCACAGATGGGCCGTACATGTATGTGTGATATCTACCTCTGTCACAGATGGGCCGTACATGTATGTGTGATATCTACCTCTGTCACAGATGGGCCGTACATGTATGTGTGATATCTACCTCTGTCACAGATGGGC
Organism: Mizuhopecten yessoensis; assembly: GCF_002113885.1. Lineage (NCBI taxonomy): Eukaryota > Metazoa > Mollusca > Bivalvia > Pectinida > Pectinidae > Mizuhopecten > Mizuhopecten yessoensis. The sequence continues at coordinate 15,238 of NW_018479949.1, read as the reverse complement.
CGTACATGTATGTGTGATATCTACCTCTGTCACAGATGGGCCGTACATGTATGTGTGATATCTACCTCTGTCACAGATGGGCCGTACATGTATGTGTGATATCTACCTCTGTCACAGATGGGCCGTACATGTATGTGTGATATCTACCTCTGTCACAGATGGGCCGTACATGTATGTATGATATCTACCTCTGTCACAGATGGGCCGTACATGTATGTGTGATATCTACCTCTGTCACAGATGGGCCGTACATGTATGTGTGATATCTACCTCTGTCACAGATGGGCCGTACATGTATGTGTGATATCTACCTCTGTCACAGATGGGCCGTACATGTATGTGTGATATCTACCTCTGTCACAGATGGGCCGTACATGTATGTGTGATATCTACCTCTGTCACAGATGGGCCGTACATGTATGTGTGATATCTACCTCTGTCACAGATGGGCCGTACATGTATGTGTGATATCTACCTCTGTCACAGATGGGCCGTACATGTATGTGTGATATCTACCTCTGTCACAGATGGGCCGTACATGTATGTGTGATATCTACCTCTGTCACAGATGGGCCGTACATGTATGTGTGATATCTACCTCTGTCACAGATGGGCTGTACATGTATGTATGATATCTACCTCTGTCACAGATGGGCCGTACATGTATGTATGATATCTACCTCTGTCACAGATGGGCCGTACATGTATGTGTGATATCTACCTCTATCACAGATGGGTCGTACATGTATGTGTGATATCTACCTCTGTCACAGATGGGTCGTACATGTATGTATGATATCTACCTCTGTAATGGATTGGCCTTACATGTCTCTGAAGACTTACCTCTGCCACGGATTGGAGGCATAGCATCACTGTGATCTTTCTTGACGAGGTTAAAGCCACGAATGATGTCCGATTGGGATACAACTAGGAAACTCTCCACCGCTGCAAAATATTTTACGGATAATTAGGCACATGTTTCAGAATAATCCCAAAATTCAAGGCTTCATTTTCTTAAAATATAAAATGAAATTTGATGCTCACATAAATTATGCTTCCAATCCCTAAAGACACAAAGTGTGACCTTTGATCCTTAGTGACCTTGACCAATGACCACAAAAATTTAGCTGGTGTAGAACATGATGTTACCATACTATGGTGTACATTTGTTCTGAAGCTTATGAGGGATCGGAACTGGACTTAATCGATCGTCAGCGACCAGATACATAGCTCCATCTGTCTAGAGTCCAAGGTCCAAGGTCCAAGGTTCGAACCCCGGTCTGGCTGTGCCTTTTTCTGCTCCTGTTACAGTGGTGCCTGTGACCAACCATTGTTTCAAGCATTTAGTGTAAGCTTGGCAAGAGGATACCCGAACCTGAATTGTAAATAGTTTGGCCTTTGGGGCGAAGACTTAGAAAAAGGAGGGAGGGATGTAGTTGAACTGGACTGGGCCGATCGTCGGGAACAAGATAGCTCAATTGGTAGAGTGTCTGTCTAGAGTTCGGAGGGTCCCAGGTTCGACCCCAGTCTGGCCATGCATCTTTTTGCTCCTGACTTACAGATATTTGTATACAACCTAAAAACTTCAGAAGTCAGACATGCGTTACGCACCTACACAGGAGCTGTTTCCAGACTTTGTGTACCCTGTACTACAGCCACAGGTGTGTTGCCCATTCCCCAATGTTAGACACAGGTGCTCACAGGAACCGCTGTAGTTTTTGGTACAGGCATTTGACTCCCCTTAAACACAACAAGGATTAAAGTCATAAAATAAGGCATTCATTCTCAAACTTGAAGCATGCAGTATCGAAGTTGCGTCTCGAGTGGAGCCAGGGTCTGGATTTGTACACGAGGTCCATAGGGCCTGTAAAGACTGGTGCGTTATTTAAATCCTTTCCCAAATATTTCTAATGTAGAAAAACAATTTTTTCCTTTTGTTTCTGTTACAGAGTAAAATTCTAATAGAACTCAAATTCATTTACTCAATTTCCTTATAATTCATAGAATTAATGCAAATTCATTTACTCAATTTCCTTATAATTCATAGAATCAATGCAATATAACAATTAATCAAATAAATTTTAATAAAATTGAGGAATAAATTCAAGATGACTTGAAAACACTGACCTCTGAAAAAAACAGCGTATTTAACTTACAATAATGTAAATAAGTAGATCGTAGTGACCGTAGACCTGTTTTGTGTGACGAGTGACGTTACCTTTAGAGTGACGGTCATTATAAACAACGAGGTCAGTAAGGAGGGCGATGTTTTCCTTGACGATGTGCATTTCCCGCGGGTGGTCAAGAGGTATGTAGTATATTCTCTCGTGATCAGGGTCGGCGAAGTAAAGTCGTCGGTTAAATATGGCCAGACCTGTCGGGTTACCAAGATTGGAGTGGACAACTCTAGTCCTGTGAGTGTGAGTCTTGTCTAAGGATAAAGCCATTATCTAAAAGGGATAATTTATATTACAGGCCCAGAAACCAATTAATATGTATATTAAGGATTTAATTAAAGAAATCTAAGGACTATTTTACACTTTACACAAAAAAAAATCTTAACTTTTCAAGGCTTTATACGATTTTGTCCCCAGTCACTTTAATGCAGTGAAAATCAACACATTAACTTACGTGCATTGCTCCCATATTTTACTGGTAAAAATGTGATAAAAAAATATTAAGCTGTTATTAAAATGTGATTTTCCCCATCAGACTATTTTGTGCAGCAGAGATGTACATTAAGTTTAGATTAAACAGAAGAATTTCAGCTGCTTCAGGAGAAGTGTGACTTACCCTCCAATAACACTGGTTAACTCATTCACCCCTACATATCTAAACTGGACTTGCCCAGTCTTTGATTTGGTAAGGTTCAAATGTGACTTTAGGGGTGAATGGGTTAAGTTAAACTACTCACCCAGTTTTTAGCGGAGTCGGCCCAGTAGAGCAAACGGGAACTGGTATCTATGGCAATATCTCCAGGGACTTCCACCCGCCTCTCGTGGACAATTTGGGGACGAGTACCGTCCATACGCATGGAGGCAATTTTAGCGGGGACTCCATTTCCACCGAGATCAGCCCAGTACAGAGTCCTATAAACAAATACAGGATCTCACAACTGACCACCAGCACGCTAAGGTAAGGTGTTTTTTTTTCAAATACTTGAATAAACATCAGAGTTTTTATATGTATAAGCTTTTAGGATAGCTGGTCAGAAATTCCTGTTATCTTGTACACCTACCTGACACCAAACTTACCGCCTGCACTACAACACGGGCTTAGACAGGTCATATTCAGTTAAGGACAATACTTTTTAATAGTATATTTTATAAATAGCTAATGTTTTAACTATTAAACACTATAAATTCTCTCACAAATCAATTTACCTTCTGACATTTCTCCAGCATCTGATATTCATCAATGGTTATATTGCATTGTCTGAAAAGTAGGGGACAATGATAACCCCATTAAGGAGTCAAATGTAAGAATATCAAGAACACTAGAACCCTTCAGCTGGGTTAAGGATTAAGGACAAAAAACTTTTGAAGGTCAAAGGTCAAAGATTGTTTTCACCAAGAACAAATCTTACTCTTTGGAGAGATCAAGGATCCCTACTTACCCCTTTGAAGGGTCAAGGGTCAAGGACACAGGCTGGTCACAGTCAAGTGGACTGCCAGTGTTGGACATGAGCACTTTGCTGTTATGTTTGCCATCTAGTTTCATCACCTCAATGGTACCCGCCTTAGTGTCGGCCCAGTACAGATTCCTGGCCACCCAGTCCACCGCCACAGCGTGTACGTACCCAGAAAACTTGGACGGCATAAACTGTGACACGTTACCATCCCGTATTGATACCTTTACCACTGATGCCTGAATTAATTGTAAAGAATTAAATTCAAATAACAAATTGTAAACAGAATGCCAAGAGTTCAATATCCAAATATCACTTAACAACAAATATGTAAGTAACAAATTTAGTTTTAACATATCCTTGCCAATTTTTTTAGTCTAATTTCAATTTGTACAACACAATTGGTCATAAGACTTGTCACATGACAGACTTGTCTCATGGGCTGATTAGTCGAGTGGTTATCACTCCGGCCTTCCACGCAGGCGGCCAGGGTTCGATCCCCGAAATTGTCGTACACATGGAATATTCAGAGAAAGTGTTTTTCTCCTGCCCACACAACTCCAACAACCCAGGTGGTGTATGAAATGGTCTGGGGTGGATGTTGCGGTATCTGTGCTGTTGCATTCAAGTGAGATGGCACTATAAATGATACCGTTCGAAGCACGGTCCATCTACAAACAGAACACAAAATATCTCCAGCACACATGCAGGCATACATACATAGGGAGATATTAGCCAGGTGGCATAGGACTAGTAGTTAGCACCTGATAAGGCAGCTCCTGCGAATTCCTCAAATTGTGTTGATTACTGTAAATGCTAATTAGTTAGATAGCTGGTTAGCTAGATAGGGCGCTATATCAAATGCTGTATATTATCATTGTATTATGAGAATTCTTCAATGAACTAATCAATCAGTATTTAAACCATAACCTATTAAAAACATTCACTAAGCTTGTTTGTTCTGTTTAAAGTTGATGCTGAAGCTCAAGCTTTTTATTATCTAGCAGAAATCTGTTGTTTTGGTCTGACTAAGAAAGCGAGATTTTACAAATACACAAGCAGGAATTGCTCAAGGTTCCAACATCACACACTTCACTTGCTGTTAGAAATAACTGTTAAACAGGAAGTGTATATAAGCATGCAGTTTAACAGTGAGACAAGAATCAAAAGTCAAATCTAGTAAAAGATTGTTATTTAAATGAGCTGTTCCTACAATAACAAAATATTAAAAAATGTGACGAATTTTATGGAAAACTGCCTTAAAATTGTTATTTTAGACACTCAATTAGGAGCCTTACGTTGAAAACATCACCACGCTGCACAACATAAAGACTGCCGTTGGCGCTGTCGATGTCCATGTTCATTCCGCTGAGGACACTGGCCACAGGGAGAAGGGGGTGTGTCACGTTATCCTCCATATCAATACCCACAATGCCCGACTTCGTCATGTACATCAGGTAGTCAAGGTCAGCTGGCAAACACACCAATCAGATCACGTATAAGTTATCATACGGGCAAACACACCAATCAGATCACATATAAGTTATGATACTGACAAACACACCAATCAGATCAGGTATAAGTTATGATACTGACAAACACACCAATCAGATCACGTATAAGTTATGATTCTGACAAACACACCAATCAGATCACGTATAAGTTATTATACTGACAAACACACCAATCAGATCACGTATAAGTTATGATTCTGACAAACACACCAAGCAGATCACGTATAAGTTATTATACTGACAAACACACCAATCAGATCACGTATAAGTTATTATTCTGACAAACACACCAATCAGATCACGTATAAGTTATGATACTGACAAACACACCAATCAGATCACGTATAAGTTATTATACAGCGGTTTGGCAGGTGATCGCATGTCTTTTCACGTCTGATTTGGGAATCAATGCCCGGCCATCTTGGTTAGAAGTGAACGTGCTAAGACTTAGAACCCTTTAACAGTGTAACCATGTTATGTTGAAAACGCTGGTACCAAAATACTGGCGGAAAAAATATAAATATCTCGGTAAACATAAATAGAAATCCTAAGATCACTGACTTTTTTTATAGACAGGGAATTTCTAATGTTTATGATATCAAAGTTTGTATTAAGTAAGTGTGGTCATTGTTATGTGGAATTACCTAGACATTTACAGTATTTTCATAAAGAGATAAGGTGTCAATAGATCTATACCAATCGTTTTTAAATAAACTTGTTTTAAGTATTGACCCCTGGTCAAATACATTAACCAATCATTTCATAGTAATTTGAGATAATTCCGGAATCTCAAACAAGTTTTCATTGCATTTTATCAAACAGGCTTCAGCAACTTTTGTTAAGTTCAGATGTAATACTCAACCAAAGCAAGTTAAATTGGATGCTTTGTGAAAATTTCGTTTATCAATCTGTCCTGGCCTTAAATACACCAGACATGTAATACTTACAGGGGATGCACTTGTTTTCTGAATCATCCAGCTTCATATCGACAGGGCAGGCACATGAGAATCCCTTGGGTTTCACAGATGACAGGAGACACAGATGGCTACAGGATGAGTTGGAACAGGGGTTACCTGGCAACAAGATAGAACAAGTTGGAACAGGGGTTACCTAGTATCAAGATAGAACAAGATAGAGCAGGGGTTACCTAGCAACAAGATGGAACAAGTTAGAACAGGGGTTACCTAGCAACAAGACAGAACAAGTTGGAGCAGGGGTTACCTAGCAACAAGATAGGAGGAGTTGGAGCAGGGGTTACCTAGCAACAAGATAGAACAAGTTGGAATAGGGGTTACCTAGCAACAAGATAGAACAAGTTTGAACAGGGGGTACCTAGCAACAAGATAGAACAAGATGGAACAGGGGTTACCTGGCAACAAGATAGATCAAGTTGGAACAGGGGTTACCTAGTATCAAGATAGAACAAGATAGAGCAGGGGTTACCTAGCAACAAGACAGAACAAGTTGGAGCAGGGGTTACCAGGTAACAAGAAAGAAGGAGTTGGAGCAGGGGTTGCCTAGCAACAAGATAGAACAAGATGGAGCAGGGGTTACCAGGTTACAAGATAGGAGGAGCTGGATCAGGGATAACCTAGCAACAAGAAAGGACAAGGTTAAGCAGGGGCTACGTGGTAACAAGAAAGGACAAGTTGGAGCAGGGGTAAACTAGCAACAAGATAGAACAAGATGGAACAGGGGTTACCTGGCAACAAGATAGGAGGAGTTGGAGCAGGGGTTACCTAGCATCAAGATAGGAGGAGTTGGAGCAGGGAGAACCTAGCATCAAGATAGAACAAGTTGGAACAGGGGTTACCTAGCAACGAGATAGAACAAGTTTGAACAGGGGTTACCTAGCAACAAGATAGAATAAGATGGAGCAGGGGTTACCAGGTTACAACATAGGAGGAGCTGGATCAGGGATAACCTAGCAACAAGAAAGGACAAGGTTAAGCAGGGGCTACCTGGTAACAAGAAAGGACAAGTTGGAGCAGGGGTAACCTAGCAACAAGATAGAACAAGATGGAGCAGGGGTTACCTAGTAACAAGATAGGAGGAGTTGGAGCAGGAATAACCTAGCAACAAGATAGAACAAGTTAGAACAGGGGTTACCTAGCAACAAGATAGAACAAGTTGGAACAGGGGTTACCTAGCAACAAGATAGAACAAGTTGGAACAGGGGTTACCTAGCAACAAGATAGAACCAGTTGGAACAGGGGTAACCTGGCAACAAGATAGGAGGAATTGGAGCAGGGATAACCTTGCAACAAGATAGAACAAGTTGGAACAGGGGTTACCTAGCAACAAGATAGAACAAGATGGAGCAGGAGTTACCTAGTAACAAGATAGGAGAAGTTGGAGCAGGGATAACCTAGCAACAAGATAGAACAAGTTAGAACAGGGGTTACCTAGCAACAAGATAGAACAAGTTGGAACTTGGGTTACCTAGCAACAAGATAGAACAAGATGGAGCAGGGGTTAGCTAGCAACAAGATAGGTGGAGTTGGAGCTGGGATAACCTAGCAACAAGATAAAACAAGTTGGAACAGGGGTTACCTAGCGACAAGATAGAACAAGATGGAGCAGGGGTTAGCTAGCAACAAGATAGGAGGAGTTGGAGCAGGGATAACCTAGCAACAAGAAAGAACAAGATGGAGCAGGGGTTACCAGGTAACAAGAAAGAAGGAGTTGGAGCAGGGGTTGCCTAGCAACAAGATAGAACAAGATGGAGCAGGGGTTAGCTAGCAACAAGATAGGTGGAGTTGGAGCTGGCATAACCTAGCAACAAGATAAAACAAGTTGGAACAGGGGTTACCTAGCGACAAGATAGAACAAGATGGAGCAGGGGTTCCCAGGTAACAAGAAAGAAGGAGTTGGAGCAGGGGTTGCCTAGCAACAAGATAGAACAAGATGGAGCAGGGGTTCCCAGGTTACAACATAGGAGGAACTGGATCAGGGGTTACCTAGCAACAAGATAAAACAAGTTGGAACAGGGGTTACCTAGCGACAAGATAGAACAAGATGGAGCAGGGGTTAGCTAGCAACAAGATAGGAGGAGTTGGAGCAGGGATAACCTAGCAACAAGAAAGAACAAGATGGAGCAGGGGTTACCAGGGTAGAACATAGGAGGAACTGGATCAGGGGTTACATAGCAACAAGATAGAACAAGATGGAGCAGGGGTTCCCAGGTTACAACATAGGAGGAACTGGATCAGGGGTTACCTAGCAACAAGAAAGGACAAGGTTAAGCAGGGGCTACCTGGTAACAAGAAAGGACAAGTTGGAGCAGGGGTTACCTGGCAACAAGAAAGGACAAGTTTGAGCAGGGGTTACCCGGTAACAAGATAGAGCAAGATAGAGCAGGGTTACCTAGGAACAAGATAGGAGGAGTTGGAACAGGGGTTACCAGGCAACAAGATATGATGACTTTAGAGGGCTTACTTAGCAACTAGCTTTCTAAGATAGGACAAGTTGGAGCAGGGGTTGCATGTACCTTGCAAAGAAAAACAATACAATGTACTATTTAAGCAAAACAAGGAGTCACAAGAAACTTCAATTCACTACAACCAATTAATAAAGATAAACAGTTTCAAGATCTGACTCAGACATGTAACCGGTACTTTCACCCAGGGCTGCCTGAAGCAAATAGAATCTATACAATAACAGTATGACCCTGTTAAGGGTCTGACAAGAGTTACCCTATACCCTGTTAATGGGTCTGACAAGAGTTACCCTTTACCCTGTTAATGGGTCTGACATGAGTTACCCTATACTCTGTTAATGGGTCTGACACGAGTTACCCTTTACCCTGGGAGTTACAGGGGTCCCACAAGAGTTACCCTATACCCTGGGAGTTACAGGGGTCTGACATGTTACCCTATACCGTGGTAGTTACGGGGGTCTGACAAGAGTTACCCTATACCCTGGGAGTTACCCTGTTAATGGGTCTGACACGAGTTACCCTATACCCTGGGAGTTACAGGGGTCCGACAAGAGTTACCCTATACCCTGGGAGTTACAGGGGTCTGACAAGAGTTACCCTATACCCTGGGAGTTGCCCTGTTAATGGGTCTGACACGAGTTACCCTATACCCTGGGAGTTACAGGGGTCTGACAAGAGAGGGAGTTACAGGGGTTTGACAAGAGTTACCCTATACCCTGGGAGTTACCCTGTTAATGGGTCTGACAAGAGTTTCCCTATACCCTGTTAATGGGTCTGACAAGAGTAACCCTATTCCCTGTTAATGGGTCTGACAAGAGTTACCCTTAACCCTGGGAGTTACAAGGGTCCTACAAGAGTTACCCTATACCCTGGGAGTTACAGGGGTCTGACAAGAGTTACCCTATACCATGGGAGTTACAGGGGTCTGACAAGAGTGTGAGTTACAGGGGTCCGACAAGAGTTACCCTATACCATGGGAGTTACAGGGGTCTGACAAGAGTTACCCTATACCATGGGAGTTACAGGGGTCTGACAAGAGTTACCCTATACCCTGGGAGTTACAGGGGTCTGACAAGAGTGGGAGTTACAAAGGTCTGACAAGAGTTACCCTATACCCTGGGAGTTACCCTGTTAATGGGTCTGACACAAGTGGGAGTTACAGGGGTTTGACAAGAGTTACCCTATACCCTGGGAGTTACTCTGTTAATAGGTCTGACAAGAGTTACCCTATACCATAGGAGTTACCCTGTTAATGGGTCTGACACGAGTGGGAGTTACAGGGTCTGACAAGAGTTACCCTATACCCTACCCTGAGAGTTAACCTGTTAATGGGTCTGACAAGAGTTACCCTATACCATGGGAGTTACCCTGTTAATGGGTCTGACAAGAGTTACCCTATACCCTGGGTGTTACACACACCAGCAACCAGGAGTTCTAACACTGCCATTATGCTTCAGACCTGTTGACAAACTTGACACTTACCTACCCGGCCTCACACACCTTTTTTCGACCTTTCAACTTTAACTCTAGTTGAGCTTAACTTTTATATTCATGTGAATATAATTTTCCTAGTGGAATATACCTGTTTATAATGTTCCTTTAGTTGATATAATCTCAAGAAACTTTCAGACAGGGAAAGAAATGACTAGTACACTGGTTGAGTCACAAATCTTGTCTAGGAACAAGAAATTCACATCAAATAATAATTATAATAATGTGAGGTTCTTATATACCGCTTTATCACAACCTAGTTCGTAGGTCGTCTGCAAAGGGGTTCATAAATTATTATCCGTGGTTATAGGGCCTTTGCAACCAGCCAATATCTTTCTCAACTCACTGGGCACTCACAGCTAGCATTAACAATTCTAGCTCTGCCCAACCACATACTCATTTACAGCTGAGTAGACTGGAACAAGCAGAGTAAAGTATCTTGCTCAAAGATACAACACAGTGCCGTCCTGTAGTCAAACCCTTAACCCTTCGGTCACGAAACCGGCATCCTACCACTAGACTACTGTGCCTCCTAAAAATAGACAAGATTGATAAAAGTTGTTATTGATAAAAGGTAAGAAACATCTTGTCTAATCAGAGGAAATGGTGGCCATCTTGTAATTGTGGATTTGATCACACTTAATATGTTGTCCGAGTTTGACTAAAATAACAGTAGACTATACTGACGGGTACATTTTACCACATACTGACCGCTAAGGTACATTTGACCACATACTGACCGTTAAGGTACATCTGACCACATACTGACCGTTAAGGTACATCTGACCACATACTGACCGTTAAGGTACATCTGACCACATACTGACCGTTAAGGTACATCTGACCACATACTGACCGTTAAGGTACATCTGACCACATACTGACCGTTAAGGTACATCTGACCACATACTGACCGTTAAGGTACATCTGACCACATACTGACCGTTAAGGTACATCTGACCACATACTGACCGTTAAGGTACATCTGACCACATACTGACCGTTAAGGTACATCTGACCACATACTGACCGTTAAGGTACATCTGACCACATACTGACCGTTAAGGTACATTTGACCACATACTGACCGTTAAGGTACATCTGACCACATACTGACCATTAAGGTACATTTGACCACATACTGACTGTTAAGGTACATCTGACCACATACTGACCATCCAGGGCACTGTAAGGCTGTCTGACTGGATGCATCACAGCAATTCCAAGAGGACGGCTGATACGGCTGATGGTCAGTCCTCGGTCTGAGCAGTTGAACTTATTACACTGAGAAACACGTCCAGCCACACGGTCAGTCCAGAAAATAGTGTCCTCGAACACCACTAGTCCATGGGGATGTCGCAGAAACTACAAGAGCAAAACCAGGGAGTGAAAACGACACACTTTCAACACACAGTCCGTGGTTGATGCCAATTAAGCCTTGAACTGTTTTTGTATGGCATTTATGATCTATCTGAATGATACAGCTTTGCAAGCAAACAACATAATGCATGCTAGTGCATTATGATTTGTTTGCTTGCAAAGCTGTGTCATTCAATTAGATCATAAATGCCATACAAAAACAGTTCAATGTTTATATTTACGTTTAATAATTCTCGACCTTTCACATTTTTTTTAACTTACAAAATATATTTAAAATTTAAAATTCTCGCCTTATCAACAGTTTGAACAAATTTGTACAACAACTGGAACAGCATATTGTCACACATTGATTGGCTAAGAATAGACTTTCTCGTGGTGCATGTTGTTTAAAGTCCAATCTCTATTGACAATGCCATACAAATGTAAATATTACATTTTATTTTCACCAGATTTTCCTACCATCATTATAACTTTTGATGTATTTTTAAAAATGTTCATCAGATAAACAAAATTATAACAAATTAGATAACAAAACACACTCTGGTCAAGGCAGGCATATAGGAATAAAAGCTTCACACACTGAAACCAACACAAAAATGCAGAAAAACAATTCTTTGTTTAACCAAATCCTTACATGGTCATTAGCAAAGACTTGCTGACGTCCAGACCCATCATAATTACAGTATTCTATGTAGTCGAGGCGGGCATCCGCAAAGTACAGCCTCCTGTTGGGGTAATCCAGAGAGAGGCCGTTGGGCCAGTAGACCTTCTTGGTGACAATACTGGTACGATTATGTCCGTCCATGTCTGCTCGCTCGATACGTGGATGTTGTCCCCAATCTGTCCAGAAAATGAACCGTGACCTGTGGCGACACCAACAAAATATTGTATTCATATTTTGTTTGGTCATATGGAAAGGAATCCAGCATTGACAAATCAGCTGGCTAACTACATGCACAGGACTTTGTTTATACTGAATTTATTTTTAAGGAAATTATTCCCACTAGGTACAAATCAAATTAATACGTTAGTGAAGATTTATTTTACTGATATAAAGATTAAATATTTTACAAGGCAAAAGGTTCCTGCATATACAGTATAAAATATATCCTCATATATTCAAAATTCCAAAATCAAGCTGTGCGTCCATTTTGCCTCGCTTCCAGGGACCCTTCCCCCTGCTCTATCACAGACACAGATCTAGTGGTTCCATCTCTGTGGATACTGTACCTACCCTTTCCTTGGGTCGACTTCAATGCCACGCGGGTTGGTGATGTTCTGACTGAACAGAATTGTTCTGACACTACCGTCAAGCTTGGAGACCTCGATTGTTTCGAACACGTAGTCGTTCCAGTACAGGTTCCCGCCAATCCAATCCACGGCCAGATCTTCCACCACATTAACACCCACGGGGAAAACCTGTCACAAGTGGAGGAGTGCAAACAATTTTCAAGTATACATCAGTCATTAAATCTGTAAACAAGCAATTCATATTTCACCTTTTTAATCTTTACTGAAATTTTGGAAATTTTTATCCCTTTGATTTGGATTTGTGATTTCACCCATTTAATCTTAATTTGACATTTCACTCATTTGACCTGTATTCAGATACAAATATTCCCGCGGTTCGCAGTAGAAGCGGGAATAATTTTTCTCGCACCTCAGACAGAGATATCCCACGCCATACTCCATGCTAGATTTTTCTATCTTGTCCGATCTGTCTTGTACCTTTATGTGACATTTCGCAAAATTTTTACACTACGATGTATTCATCCGCGCGTTAACTGCTTGAAATTGACAATTTGCATTATAACTGTTCTGTGTTGTCGTTATTGTATAGTTTTGATGTTGTTAGATATTTGATGTTGTAGATAAAATATAATCCACACTGTGAAAAATGTTGTAATCTATGTAAGGACGAACTAAGTTTTTACGCGGAAGCATTCAAACGTAGCTTAAGTAGTGAAGAGGTCATCATCATCTCAGGCTAAAATTCTGTATCATCCCAACCTCGGCTTACGCCTCGGTTGGGATTTTGTTACAGAATCTTAACCCTTGACTGAGATAACCCGATCTCGCTCAGTTACAGGTAATAGATTTTATTAGTCTCATATGACACGAGTTGCAGAAGGCTGTCACGTGTACTCGGGTACACGGGTGATAGATGTTGTCAGCGTGGTCATTTCTAGTCGCCTACTCGGAACGTACTTAGACTTAGGCATGCATAGATTTTTTCTTAGGACGGTTCAGTAGGTCTGTAAACAAATAAAAGTAGACAGTGGTCCAACTGTCACCTCAGAGAAATTGGACTTGCAGGGAAACAACACTTGTCCCGCTTTTGGATACAGGTTTCCAGCGGCTATCTCCGTTTTTTCCTGGGCGTGCAGGTTGATTTTGATGATCAAGGTAACTCTGTATTGTCTTTTCGGGCAGTCAACGTCAGACAGCGTCCCGGCGTACATATTTTTACATCAGATGATGGCAAGCCGTAATTATCGACACATCTATGAGGGCTTATATGTATCTATTTATTTTGATTGCATTTCATGGATTATGTATAAATGTTGCACACATATATACTGATTAAATGCCCACTGCCATACGTCCTTCGGCAAGCTTGGGGCAAATTAGATATTATTAGTGTTGTGTTGTTTCATGCCAGTCGGTCAATGGAGCGAGACTTCATCTTCCTTCATAGATTTTATCTATTGGAGAATATCACCTATTTGAATTCAATCCTCTGAACCACACATTTCACGGAGTGACCTGAACTAATGATTTCAACCTTATACCATGACCTGTGTTTGAGATTTTAAGCTCCTACCTCTGTTAGATTTGATCCGTCCATATTGACTCTGTAGATGCGTTTCTGGGCAGAGTCACTGAAGTAAATCTCTTTCTTAGCAACATGGATATCAAGTCCTGCAATGGACCTCACCCCCAGCAGAGGGATAGCCACATATGAGTGGAGGTCAAGGTCGGCATGGACGATGGCTGTATGGCTGGTCACTATCAGCGATGGCTTGGTAATATCTGTCAGATACAGTTACTATATAAGTGAACAATAAACACACACAGGTTGTCCACCCTTGAATAGTTGGCTCAGAAATCCAAGATTGGTGTGTTAGCCATTTTGTATTTCTGTACATTAATCAATCATTTATTAATAGTTTAGGCTCAATCTTAGTACCAAAAGTGATTCTCCTTTGCTTGTTCATGTGGTATTTCAAGTTCAGAATCCAAGGTTTCAGGAAGGGGAAGTGGAAGGGTATGGAGGAAGAGGAGAAGAGATGGAGGGTAAGGTTATGGAGGAAGAGGAGAGGAGATGGAGAGGAAGGGGTTGGAGGAGGAGGAGAGAAGATGGAAAGAAAGGGGATGGAGGAAGAGGAGAGGAGATGGAGGGTAAGGGGATGGAGGAAGAGGAAAGGGAGATGGAAAGGAAGGGGATGGAGGAAGAGGAAAGGAGATGGAGGGGAAGGGGATGGAGGAAGAAGAGAGGAGATGGAGGGTAAGGGGATGGAGGAAGAGGAGATGAGATGGAGGGGAAGGGGATGGAGGAAGAAGAGAGGAGATGGAGGGTAAGGGGATGGCGGAAGAGGAGATGAGATGGAGGGTAAGGGGATGGAGGAAGAGGAAAGGAGATGGAAAGGAAGGGGATGGAGGAAGAGGAAAGGAGATGAAGGGGAAGGGGATGGAGGAAGAGGAGAGGAGATGGAGGGTAAGGGTATGGAGGAAGAGGAGAGGAGATGAAAAGGAAGGGGATGGAGGAAGAGGAAAGGAGATGGA